>NW_026922066.1:0-55000 GCF_032062105.1 Saccostrea cuccullata | reverse complement strand
TGTTTGGTGGTGTCATGTACGAGGGTCATTCAAAAAATACGTAGACAATGCTTCTCATCGTCATATGATTATTACAAGATTATAGATCAACACATTTTCGTAAACATAAACATTTATTTTGTCGAAGTGTGAAGTTTCATTCCATTTGATTAAACAGAACTCACGTTAGCCAAAATTAAAAGCAACATGTTTTGTTACCACGGAGCACGGTTAACCAATATTGTAACGTCAAAAACAACGCTGAGAAAGTTTGCCAAAAGTATACACATTTTTGTTCTTTCAAACACGGTTTGTTGCGTCTTCTCCATTCAAAACAATAATCCACAATACTTAACACCTGGTTTGCTAATAATTGTACAAATATAGCTTGAATTAGAATGTTATTGTTTTCAAATTCTTTGATTTACCATGCAACTTTGTTATTTCTGCAACATTGAAGCACACATCACGTTCAATGACGTTCCTAACTATTTTGACAATATCTTTAACTTTAACCTGTTTCTTTGCAGACAATCCATCGTCCGATTCAAACTCGCAACCACTCAAAAATTGTATTTTCAACTAAATACAAATACGCAGATTTTTTTCTATACAGATTCTGATTTATAAGGATTTTTTAAGCTTGTAGAAAAAGTTTCCCGAATGTAAAGTCTAATTTTATTGCTACTTGCTGCTCCGTGACGTCGTACAGCGTCATGGTTTTTTGCCTTTTTTAATCAAGTCCATATGTATTTAGAAGCTGATATCTTTTAAATGGAACGAGATATTACATAACCTGATTTCATTTTAATTAATACAGCAATACTTTATTTAAACATGTAAATTTTATTTCGATTCACCTCTATTTATTAGAGGTATAGCTGTAAATACTATAAAGTGAAAATTAGAAAATTTCTAAATTTTGACGGTGCTCCGTGACCCCATTTTTGCTGTTCTAAATCCTTGGTAATTTTAATAAATATGAGGATACATTCCAATTTTTTTACTCAAATTATTTGAATCTGTTGTTAAAATATTTGTACCAAATTTGGATATAATATGACGTTAAATAAAAAAGTTAGGACAAAAGTCTACGAACTTTTTGAATGACCCTCGTAGATTTTTCAGTTAGGTTTCAGAATTCTGATTATCACACTGGGAGAGGGACAACAATTGACGTTTTTTTTTTTTGTTTTTCTTTTACTTAAAATCAGTGGCTGGTTTCCTGATCATGATTTTCTGCAGTTACATTTAACACGGTAGCTTATGTTCCGGGGGAGGGGGAGGAGGTGGTAATTAAGTAAACTATAGTAAACTCTAATTTAGTAATGTTTGGTTAGGGTATGTTCCCTTTACTTGGGGGGAGGGGTATTTGGGACTACTTATCTATTTAAATATTTAATTAGGACCCTACTTTTGCTTTTTCCTAACCAAAATTATTCATTTAAGCGATGGCTTTAAAATGGCTTTGGGTGGGATTGGGGTGGGAGTACTTATTCAAAATTAAAGGTTTTCTAAACATTAAAAAGATTTTAAAGACATTTATCCGACTATAAGTTTTCCGAATATTCGCGACTATCGTCTCCATCAATTAGACGCATGCCTTTTCTCACATATCAAACCGGTTTGATGATCAAGAGTCATTTCCATTGTTTACTTTATATATTTCCCGGGCGACAGTTGATGGTTACATCAATGTTTTCTTGTGTATATTTACGACGATATTATTAGTAAAAGTTACCAAGCGCAGATCTGATCAGGCTCAATATTTTGATATTATGTGTAGAATGATAATATCAATGAAATATGTAAATATTGTTCCTGAACAAACTTGTGATCTATAAATTTTAAAGCCAAATTTTTTGAAATTTTATCCATTTTGTCCTCTTTGTAAAAAATGACATAAAATCGAACTAGCTTGTGACGTCATAAAAACAAACATTGTCATTTAACTACTTTGAAAATATAGTATGATCTGTTATTTTATACTTCTCATACAATTTATAAAATTCAGCACATTTCAAGAATTTTTCAAAATTTGAATTTTGATTGGGCAAAGATATGCAATATACTAGGTATCGCATATAGTTCTTTGAACATCATTTGTTTATTAACAAACGAGATAGAGAACTTAAAGTTTAGGTAAATTTAAACAGCACACAAGCCTTGTTTATGTTTACATAAAGAAAATATCATAAATATAACAAAATAAAATGCAGCAAATCACTAGAAACTGACTAATTGAATTAAGAATTAACTTTTTATTGAAATTATCTGCTTTGTACGAATATATATGAGTAAATTAAAAATTTGTAAACTTATTATTGTTGTCAGATGCATCCAGCATAAAGAATTCACGTGATTGGTCAACTCAAATTATCAACATTGACAGGAAATAGTCTGTTGCACGAGCAACGAATCAGGGATAAGAAGAAAGTTTCATTCGTAAAGCTTGCGATTTGAAGGCGTGTTCAATTTACCTTGAGCGCAGCTGTCAACTAGATCGTGACGTAACGTAAAACTTTATACTTAGCTCCAAACAATAGTAAACTGTGTCCATGCCCCTTTAAATGTCACCACTAAGCAATATCCGTAAAATTTGCAAAACATTTTTTTACAAAAATCTTGGTAAAACGTCAGCGTTCTTTTCTTACCTTACTGAGTTTCTAACAGCAGACAAAAAGTTTATAATGCACTAACTTAAAAAGTCCCTCCATTTTCTACGATTTTCCTAATTTACATTTTTTTAATTGACCATCGTGCCCATGGGGATAAAAACACTGACGGATTTAATGGGGCGTGCGGGCGCACCCCCCTAAAATATTCAAAGTATGATATGAGTAGTATTGATAATGCAATACCTTGGTACATAACTAACCAATACAACGTACCACTATTATTTTGCCTGGTTGTACTATTGAAATACACGAAAACATAAGACCTTTCGGAGTCTTCGCCCTTTTCGCCCTTACCAATGAAAGTATAATGATATGACTTGTATTAATAATGCCGTGCTTTGGAGTGTACATAACTAACCGTACTACTATAATTGTGCCTGGTTTTACTATTGAAATACAAGAAAACCAAGGAGTTTCCAGAGGCTTCGCCGCCTTGGCCCCTAACAAAGATTCGCCCTGGACCCACTGGGGGCCTTAAAGCGGCTCCCAGGCCCCTTTCTGAACAAAGTCCCCCCCATCACAAATCCTGTACAATTATCCGCCCATGTAAAGGGAAAACTGAAGTCCACAGGATATATTAAAACTGTTTAAATTAATGTTCAGAATCAACTTTTTAAGGTTATTAAATATAAGCACATTGACAAGAAGCTAATGAATTACAGCGAAAAACATCAGATCTTACTTTTACACGCTTTTACATAGTTTATCCAAAGATAGAACGCTTACATGCTTTTAAATAGAGGGTAAGTATATTTATTTAAATGACATCAGGTGAAATTAAGCATTTGCAATTTATCTGAAGAAAAGTTCGAATTTGACAACACTGAATTTACAGCTGTTCTAGAAATGTATTTAAGATTTTGATTTTATTTAAAAAATTTGAGGACCGGTGATTTGGTGAATTTTGTGTCATTGATGTTCTGAGTAATTTAAAATTGCATAAAAATGAATGCAAGTTCTTGAATTATATTTAAAATCTTAAAAAGAAAAGTGTAGTATTGCAAGGAAATACTCTTTCTAATGCCTGTAGTTTCTTAGATGCTAGTGCTTTGAATTTCTAAAATTTCTTTCCCCATAGTACATCGCTGAAGAAAATTTGTATTATTCAAAAAATGGCAGGAAATAATATATAAAATAGTTTATGCGCATACTACTGTAAATGTTTTTATTGTTTGATATTGTTTATCCATTAATTATTGGATTTACGCCTCAGGTGATATTTACCGAGTTTTGATACACACGCTCTGACCTAGTTAAATGTATAACTTTCTATCTAGCGCATGCCCAATCTCCCATGCATAGTTGTCGTTCTTTCCTTTATCAGACACAAATATATGGGCGTATGGTGGTAGAGAATCACTCGGAGCTCCTCGGGTAGATCGTACCCCGCACACTAACCTCCAGGTTGAATGGAGTGTAGCGGAGCCAGCCGAGGATTGCCGATTGGTAGATAGTGGCGTTGGCCATCATTTACGCAATAGCTAAAGGGGGCCGACTATAGTTTTCATTGCGCAATATTTCGCGCATCGTTGTAAAGTGAAGCGTATTTACTGTTTTAATGCAACTTTTTTTGCTTGATTATTAAAATTAAACAAAATTAAGAAATTATAGGTATAAAAATGTAATTACAATTTGATATAACTGATTTTTTAATCGTTTTTGCTAATTGATACAATGTAGGTAGGTTAAAGTCGCTGCAGTGTCTTTTTGACATTTTGATAATCTTTAGCTCTTAAAGAAAGGGGGTTATAAAAATATTATTAAAGAAAAAGTTTCAAACATGCGCTCTTGAAATTTAAAACATTTTGAGAAAGTCTCCAAAATTTTTATTATGTTTTCATGTGAATTCATTGTGTACGTCATATTTGTAGTGCTCTATAAAAATAGTAAAATTTGCTATTTTGTTGCATTTTCAGATGCCCCCTCTGGTAACAAGTCGGTAGAATTTTGTGTTTCTTACATATATTGTATAATATAGTATTACTCATCAAATATTATAGTTTGAACAAAATGTCTATTGTAGTATTTGCATAATTTGCTTTAAAGTGCTAAAAATTGGCAGTTTTCTATATAATCCTTTAGTATACGTACATGTACCTGTATTTTGAGACGGTCCCTCAAAAATACCCGGTCAGTAGATTTCCCCTAAACTTTGCATGTACACTGAAGCTGATGTAAGTTATATATAGTGTAAAAATGAAGAGTTTCGCTATTGTAGTTTTCACATATAAAAATATAGTCGGCCCCCTTAATCGAAATCAACGCAGAATATAATAAGGGAAAATGTAAAAACACACTTTTGAGGATAGTTCTTTTTAACATTTTGCGTCGAGATAAAGCAAAAGGCAAGCACGAAAAAGTAATCACACTTTTTGATCAGCCAGATTGAGTACAATTGTCAATAGAGTAGTGACCGATGAAAAAAAAAATAAAACATATAAAGGGAAAATTGAAAATGGATATATGCAATTTCTTTCTTACAATGAATAAATTTTTTATAATATATTAATTGAATTAGCTACATGTATTCAAAATCAGTTAAATAAATGTATTTAAATTAAAGGTATTGCAAGTTAGAAACATGCATGTGTGCTTAGGGTTGTGAGGAGGGGTGGATTATAATTGATCAGTGTGCTTTTGCTTTTTTATAGACCAATGCAATGAATCTAAAATAATCTTTTCATTTTGACTGGCAGGTTTAAATATATAGCGGGAAGGGGATTATAGTAAAGTATGATACCATACTGTTCCATGCAAATCACCAGCATTGCAGACAAGCTAAATCAAAATTCTCTCGATCCCTCTTTCTCTTTTTCTTTCCACCCAATAATAAATTCCATCCAATAATAAAATGGATTGTTTCTGCATGTCCTTAGTAATACTAAAAAAATAATAATAAACATACGAAGTAAACACCCCACCCTATCCTCGCCCCTCATCGCTTGACACACTCACATACACTTCTAATTTGCTAGGCAATGTAAACATGCCGCACATGTATATATCAGAAGTTTTTAATGAATTATGGTCAATCTTTGGTAATTAAATATGTGTTATTGGTTAGATATTTATGAGACTATCACAAACATGCCAATCAATGTTAAATTATTGCTTTATAATTAAGCACAGTGTATTCAATATATCTAAAGTCAGAGTCAGAAAAACTATATATTTAGATGTATTTATGTCCGTAAAATCCCTAACGATGGTCTCATTGTTTTAGTTCTAAATATGTTGTACAGTGTGTTTCCCATGTAGATTACATGTATATATATATATTAATTACATCTGAATTAATTTTTTGGTCTTTTTTTTTAAACGCAATCAAAAACAATAATTATATAATTTGTTTTATTACATATTGTTTAATTACAGTTTGCGTTGTCTTCGGTCCAAAAATAAAATAATGTAAAATGTTACAACGAAAAAGCACGTTACACTTACTACATTTTGTATTGATCTCGACGCAAAATGTAATAATCTAGAAAGCATGTTATTACATTTCGCGTTATCTCGACGCAAAATTTAATAATGCAAAATGTTATAATCCGGGTTTATTACATTTTGCATTGTTATTACATTTTGTGTTGTACATGTAACAAATGTTGTTGAAGATTGATAATTACCAATTATTACTTTGCATGTATTTGCTTGTACATGACGTCATTTTTTTCCTTTTAATGTTGTTTATCACTTGTTTTAGGTAAATACCATAACTATACACCAGAAGTCAGATGTCTACTGTACTGCTTACTGTTAAATGACAAATATCAGATGAATCTCGATGAACAATCACACAGAATGACAAGGGACAAAATTAGAGAGAGATATTTCCCTGATATTACTGATGACGGATCAGAACATCTTCCTGAAGAAATCACAAAAACACCTAATGGAGTGGTAACCTTTAATGACATCAGACATGACGTCATGTACGCCTTTGTTACGGAGTGTCTGGTAGAGGACAGTGATCTGGAGTTCTTCCTGACCACGGCGTCACGTGACGTGATATCAGAATACTGCAGGTCCTGGTTGTATAAGAGGAATGAAGGAGAGAGATGTCTGTATGTACCCTTCGAACCGAAGAAGATGAATAATTTGTTCCTAGATAAATTAGGACTAGACATCATCTCGCACTGTACCGTGTCGGATAGGTGGATCCATAACAGTATCAGTAAAAAGCGTAAGTATCAATTTAGCATAATTTCAAACATTCTTCTAAAAAGGCGATGACATAGTGAATTTAATACTTGCAATGGAAATAACAGACTTCATAGCTATTCTGCGTATCATTGATCATTGTTGTACAGTAATTCACAGAATTGTAAGTGGTAGGTTCTATAAGAGATTAATTTGTCAAATATTATGGTTTAAAAAGATGGTACTTTCTAAGATGTCATACGAATTTAGATGATTAAAAGTCGAAGCAAAGTTTTAGGACATTTTTTATATAGCTGCTCTATTCTGTCTGGACTTCCATTAGTTTTTATTTTCTCAGAAACTACAATTTTTTAATACTTTTAACACAAGTTTAATAATGTTATCTTCAGGCAATGTTTGAAATATCTGTCTTTAACTCCGCTCCCTTCAATTACGCCATTAAACCAGTGGCAATCCGTGTGTCTGTCAACTTATAATTTTTTTCTATCGTTGCATTTAAAATATGAAAATGTTCATTTCTTATCTTAAATGAATTAAGAAAGCTGAGTTCAAATGCAAGCAATGTATGACAGTTATTATGGATTAGAATTTATACTTTAGTCACCTGCGTATTACATGGTTAAAAGATAACGTATTGATTAATATCTAAAATACATTATAGATAAGTAAATTTTTGAGTATTGATGAGGACATGACGCTTCATACCGGTGTTAGAACGAATAATGACCCCATAGAAAAACGTCTTCGCTAGCCAAGGGTTTTCCTTCTGAACCCCTAGCATACGGTGAAGTCAAAATACGGGATTGTTTTCGTTATGTGATCTCGAATCTACCAGGTACGCACAGATTGCGTCATCGACAGAAATAAAGAAGAAGCACATTTAAAAAAAAAGTTTTAAAGAATGATTAAAACGCAATAATTGAATTATGTTTATTTATGATTTAAAATACAAATCTACAGCTTCAATACATGTTCTTAATAACATATTTTGAAGATATTGGATATCACCATATCTATTTATACAATGGCGCGTTATCTTACCGATCTTTGTTTACTTGCATTTATACCCCGAACGTTGATATCGTCATATACACATAAACAATTGCTGATTTGTCGAACGGTGTCTATTGCCTCCAATCACAACTTGAAAAAAAAATCCCATCTTTTTTAAACACTGTATGCCAAGAGTTCATGAGGAGAGTAGCGTATCAGAAACCTTTGGCTAGAGAAGATGCGTAGAAAAATGTCCGAGGATCATTTTCCAGTATTGAAAATTTACCTAAAACTGCAGATAAATGAGTTTTTTGAAGAAAAAGAACCCAGGTGGTCGGATCTCAATTTTCTATGTTTATTTGCAACCTAAAAAAATAACCCCCGTTTAAAAATGACTCCATACTAACAGAGAGATACAAAGTTTTTTTTTAAAAATGGTAATTGATGTCAAGGTTTCGATTTAAAAGGTTAATTCTCTTGCGTTTTTCTGACAAACCCTAGAGGAACACGCAATATAATATGTTCTATATTAAGACCGTAACATTTTGTAATGAAACCGAGGGTATCGTGTAATAACCAGTGGGCCGCTATTGATTTTCTTGTCATTGGTCAAGGATTGTTGATTAGTAGCTGCAGAACTGTTGCTCTCTGATCGAGAAAATTCGGACAGAAAAGCAAAAAGCTACAGATCCATGCTTGTAAAATAATTAAAACTTTCGATTTACGCAACTGATTTTTGTCGCTCATTTCGTGTAGTTTAATATGCTTTGTAGTCTCTAAGAATGGTATCTGATACCTAATCATATATTTTACCCCAATTATTGCATGATACTTCATTTACATTTCAACAGTCCGAAACGGTCCTCTATGGATTTGGGAATATCGGTTTAAAAGATTCTCATTTTACGTCCCTTCCACAAATGCCCCTTCTTGAATCGTTGAAAGGTAAATAAACATTTAGGAAAAGGGTTAAATGAATGATTTATTATCGGAAATCATATATAAATCTTAGGAAAAAACATTACAAATTATACCTGAAGTTAGCTACCAAAAAGTGGCGGCGTAAATCGAAGTTCATGAATCTGCAGCTCTCTGCTTTATCTGTCCGAACTTTCTCAGGCAGAGAGTTACAGTTCTGCAGCTAGATATGCTGATAACAGTTTATGTAACGACGTATGACCAATTTTTGGTCACGAATTAGTCGCAATATCCAATTTTCGTTCACTAACATTGGTTGACGGAATGACCAATTTAATAGATACATAAAAATTGTAAACTGTAATTTGTTTGGTACAACGTTATTTGGTTAACAAAAGGTGACGAAGCAATCGTCAATCCAGGACGTCTCTACTAGCTTGGTTCTAAATGATCTCACCTTTAGTGACTTCCTATTCGTAGACTTGGTACTGTTTGTACATACAACTGTCTAACATGTATAATCGAAGCAAACGGAGTCGCTCCCTACTGTCGACTGTTATAAATTCACCGTGTATATCCCAACATGCGGGGTGTATACTATGTTGTGCACAGGGTGTATGCTTCCGAAGCGAGACAAAGGGGGTCGAGGTACGTTCTTTTTCCGTTTTCTCAACTTACGAATATTTTTTGCCAGAAAGCTTGTGCCTACGGAGGAAAGCGTTATTTAAGGAGTATATGGATACCTATGAATCCACTGGTCACCTAGTTTTATCAAACACCTTAACACAATTCCGAGGATCGGAACAAGATTGACGCTTCACTGTGTTTATGATCAAATACTGTAGAAGTCTTTAATTTCACGTGTCTAAAATTTCACGATTTGTTAGAAAGTAACCTTTCACGGTGGTTTTAATTTCACGGAGAATCCTTTGTAAATATTCAGGTACTAAGACTGTTTATAGGTAGAAATGACGTGAAATAATAATCACGATGGTTCAAAGTTCGCGGAAAATTCTTAAATCGTGAACATAGTGAAATTAAAAACACCGTAATGTTTTCCACTTCTACAGTATCAGAACAATGCTTTGCTTTATCATCACTTTTATATTATTGTTAAATACAAGTGTACAATAAAAATGTTTGTAAAAATTGTCTGTAAATAAAACAGTTCACAAATAAAGATATTTACAAAAAATCAATGTTTATGCAACATGTTGTACAATGTATACCCCATATTTTTCTTAGGATGGTTAGTGCGAAGTATCAATGGAAATATTATTCCCACAGGTTTATGAGTGACAGATAGTGTTGATAAAAAACCTTCATACTAATGACGAACCAAAAACTTATTTCCATACACTTACTAAAGTATAAAACAAACTAAATTTTAAAAATCAAAAGAATAAAATTTAAACATATTAGGCGCTAGGTTTGCAAGAAGCGATCTGTAAATGCTGTTAATATTATTATCTGAATTAATGCTACATTGTAGGATAGCGCAATGGTCTAAATCTACGTAATCATACCCCCCCCCACCCCCTGCATTGAGGAAACTGCCCTTTCTTCAGCTCGTTTTAATCTCAATATTTCCAATATTTAGCCTGTTAAAAATAAAAGAAACACTACATGAATGGTGTATCATGAATAAATCTTTTTTTAGCTAACCTCAGCGAAGTTGGGGGAGCTTATGTAATACCCTCGGCGTCGGCGTCCCCGTCGGCGTCCCAGATTAAGGTTAAGTTTTTTGGAACAGTTTTCATTTTAAGTACTTCTATGTCCTATATTGATTAGACATGCATGGAAGATGCTTTTAGTGTGTTTCATTGTATCAGTCAAAGTTTCAGATGCTGCAATTTCAGCAAAGGAATGACCAGGTTAATGTTTTTGGAGCAGGTTAACATTTTTGGTGTAGGTTTCATTTGCAGGTAACTATATGCCCTATGTTGACCAAACTTGCATGGATAATACATCTAAGGATACATACTATTCTTGCTTCGGATGCTGACTCTGCCCTACATTTTCTGGTTGAGTGAACAGGTTAAAGTTTTTGGTGCAGGTTTCATTTCCAAGTAACTAAAAGCCCTATAATGACCAAACTTGCATGGATGATACATCTAAGGATGCACACTACAGGGCTTGCTTAGGGTGCTGAATCTGACCTACATTTTCTGGTTGAGTGAACAGGTTAAAGTTTTTGGTGCAGGTTTCATTTCCAAGTAGCCCCGTGGGGATCCGGGTTAGAATAGGTCCTCAGTACATGTACCCCCTTGCTTGTCGTAAAAGGCGAGTAAATGGGGCAGTCCTTCGGATGAAACCGTATAAACCGAGGCATCGTGTCACAGCAGGTGTGGCACGATAAAGATCCCTCCCTGCTCAAAGGTCCTGAGTGCCGAGCATAGACCTAAATTTTCAGCCCTTCACCGGCAATGGTGACGTCTGCATATCAGTGAAATATTCTGGAGAGGGACGTTAAACAGTATACAATCAATCAATCATTTCCAAGTAACTATAAGCCCTATGTTGACCAAGCTTGCATGGATGATACCTCTAAGAATGCATACTACGGGGCATGCTTTGGATACTGAATCTGACCTACATTTTCCGATTGAGTGAACAGGTTAAATTTTTTTTTGCAGGTTTCATTTCCAAGTAACTACGATTTTTTGTTATGACCAAACTTGCATGGATGATACATATAAGGATGCATACTACCAGGCTTGCTTCGGATGCTGAATCTGTCCTACATTTTGTGGATGAGTGAAAATATTAGTTTTTGATGCATGTTTCATTTCCAATTAACTATAAGTCCTATGTTGACCAAACTTGCATGAACGATACATCTTAGGATGCACACTGATGGACTTGCTTCGGATGCTGAATTCAACATACATTTTTCAGATAATAGACCAGGTAAACGTTATGGGTGCAGGTCTATTTCCAAAAAACTATAAGGCTTATATAACATTGTATAAACCAAACTTGCACAAATGTTGCATCAAGAGATGAAAAGTCTCAAATTTGCTTTCGATGCTGGATTTTAATTACATTTTCATACAGAAGAACTGGTTTAAATTTTTTTATGTAGGTCTATTTCAAAGTATCAGATCAAAATTGCTAGAATATTTTCATTTTTGGAATGTACACTTTTTGCTGGTTAATTGTGTGACTTTGTCTTACTTAAAGACAACCTTCGTTGAGGTGAGCTCTGTAATCTCTGATTACCTATGTTTGTTTCTGCAACATTTATGTTATTAATACTTTATATTAGAATTATTTTCTTTAGCATTTATGACTGTGATGTAGCATTTTTAAGGGGGGGGGGTACCTGAAAAAGAAAAAAAATTGACATAGGTTGACTACCTATAAAAAATTAAAGGGGGGGGGGCTTATCGGAACTCAAAACTCCTATTTCAGAAGGATTATAGGATCCATCTTTTTTCAGTACCAATTCTCCTTTTTTCCTTAACTTAAACATACTTCATAACCATTCTTTGACTATGCTGCAGCAAGGGGGGAGGGGGGGGGAGAGAACCTGTCTTTCGATGAACATTTTCTATAGTGAAAAGTTATGTCAGGAACGAAAAAGGGGGTAATATAATGTGTTTGTATGATATATTAATTTTTCTTTCAATTCTCGCAAAATATGGACTCATTTTTTCTTATCTGAAAAGATTTCATATTTTACAAATCACAATAAACATGTAAAGCCGGCTATAAAATGCACATTTATATTAAGGGACGAAACTTTTATGAGGGCATCATGCACAATTAAAAAAATACTTTCTTGGGTACAATAACAATTTAACGTTGATGTGTAATTATTTTATATGTTCAAAGTACAAAAACTGCATTTATTTTCATTTAATATACTTTAAACTTTCCAATAATAGCAAAAAATGTATCGGTCACCATATTATTTAAGATGCAAAACATAAATAAACAGAAGTGTATGTCAACATAAAAAATCGCACAGTTTTTGTAAATAGTATTATGAAAAATATGTAAAATCTAGATAAAATGCATAATTCTGATGCTGAGTGTTCCTAAATACTTCTTACCTAAAAGATACTTTTGAATTGTGAATATCAGGGAAGCTAATTTACAATAAAGCAAGTGCCTGAATGAAGAGACCTAAGAAGGAAATATTGCCCTTGTCAAAATTTTTTAAAGATTGAATAATTAATTAAATATAGAAAATATGCTTTTTTTAAAATTCTTTAACTTAACAATGTTTATCATTACACCTATTGTTAAGCATTCTTCCAAGAGATAATTGTTATATTAGGTATAAATTCAAACTTATTACAGTTTTTGCAAAAACCTATGACATCAAAGGAGGGTCGAATTACCTTAATATCAATCAGTGTTCATCCCTCCTCTAATTTATTATCGTATATACACGTACATGTAGTAAAGTACCCCTCCCCCCCAAAAAACAAATGACCTAAGACACAAACACACCCTTCCCGGGCCCATTCCTATAAAATATGTATACTCAGTACAATACAATGCCTCAATATAAAACAAATAGTTTATTTCTGCCAAAAATATGGGCTCCTGGGGGCAAAGTACACAGCATTTAAATACAAATGTACTACATGAAGGAGAACATTTTTTGCTGTGTTTATGACATTACAAAAAACCATTTTTAACGTCATTTAAAGAATATTAATTTTTAAAAAGTAAAAAAGAAATTATGAGAAAATGTTAATGTTCAAAACGATGCATGTGTGAAGCATTTATTAAGGAAGTTATGAATTGTTGGTCATCATTTTAAACAGTTAAACAAAGTTCCCTGTAATTTACTTCCATGTGCATGCAAAGCCAAAAGTGCGATGAGCGTGTATAAATTTTTTCCAGCAAATTAAATTCATGTACCTGAAGTTATGCTATTACAAATCTGGTAAATCATTTAAAAATTAATAGAAATTTCATAAAAATCAATTGTTAAGTAAATTTTTAATATTTCAGACAATGATATTACAGAGTAAAAAGAAAAGGGTATACACCCCACGTGCAACTTGGTGCATACATCCCGGAAACAACATTGATTTTTCGTCAATATTTTTTATATACGAACAGTTTTTTTAAAGACAATATGTACAAATGTTTATATCGTAAAAATGTATTTTACATTAATATAAAAGGGATGATAAGCGAAGCATTGTTCTGATATTTGATCATAAACACAGTGTAGCGTCAATCCTGCTCCGTTCCTCGGAATTGTGTTGAGGTGTTTGATAAAACTAGAAGGTGTCCAGTGAATTCATAGGTATCCATATACTCCTTAGATAACGCTTCCCTCCGTAGGCACATGCTTTCTGGCGAAAAAAAATCTGTAAGTTGAGAAAACAGACAAAAAACATACCTCGGCCCCTTTGTCTCGCTTTGACGAATTCGAAAGCATACAACCAAACAACATATACACCCCGTATGTTGGGATATTACACAGTGATATTGCATACCTTAATAGACAAAAACTGTTATTATGATGCAGAAATGTTAAATTCCAATATTACATTCAGTGTAATTTTCCTTATGAAATCCACGACGTTCAAATCTCTATATCACACGCCAAACCTTGTCACTGCGCGTAAGAATACACAGGAACTATATGCATTTTCAATACTCTTGAACACTGAAATGTACATTGTTTTGACTCAATTCAATTTAAAAACTCTGATCCTTTTAAATTAATGTATACAACAAATATGCTTTGTGGCAACGCACCTTGAAAAAATTACACACTTTGAAAAAATTGGGACAAAGTCAACGCACTTAAAAAAAAAATTATCAAAGTGAGTAAAATTTTGAACACACTCAACGCACTTTGAAAACTTTTTTTCAATCTGCGTTAAGAGTGTACATTAACATTTTTTACCATGTCGACATTTAACGCACTTTGAAAAAAAATATGTATGAAACAAAAACTCTAGACTTGGATTTTTGTAACTGAGAGAAGGAATTTGTAATAATTACTAGTATATCTTTCGAAAAAAGTTTTAATTTACATGTATTAATTTATTAACCCTCACTGAGAACTAGGAGAAGACGAGTATATAGAAAGTCTCTCGGTCCAACTCTTTTTTCCTTATACATAGCTGTCGGTAGAAATGAGAAAGTGACCCCCCCCCAAAGTAAGCCTCAACCAACTTTTAATGCCTATATTATGTACTTCTTTGCAAAACATTGGTGTGACTAACACCCCCCCCCCATCGGTACTGATGGCTATACAACATCCAAATAAATGTATTTGCAGAACTGGTGTGATGTTGAAAACTTTCAATAAATTATAATTTACATTTTGAAAGTGCGTTGATTTGGTCCTAAATTTAACGCAAAGTGCATTGTAACAGTGCTTTTAAAATTTATCTGTCATTTTTTCCTCGCAATGTTCGTCTACTTTTTTTTGATTTTGCAGCGGCACAGACGACTCTTAGTATAGTAACCATACCGGTTTTAAATGCGCTAAAGTCAAATTAAAGATTAACAAAATATAGAATTATGAAGAGGGAAAATTAGAGAATGTAAATATAAGCATAACGTGCGGTATTCAATTTGTCGGCATAGGATCGACGACATAAAAAAAATATGAATCCAATGCTTTAATAACGTCACAATGAATATTGAAATAAGGTAACGGATTTCGAATACCAAAATTAGTTAAATAAAATATCCTTAAAGCATGTAAAATACATGTAAAATACACCAAGTTGATTTATAGGCCTAAAGTTCAATTTAATAAATTATTGTTCATTTCTTTTCATTTACTGTGTATTTACAAATAGTAGTTTATACGCTTTTGGTTCAAGGTCAATGTATTCCGAACTTGTAAAGGCCCTTTCACAATTGGCGCACGAGCAGAAGCGACAAAATATTCGTGCGACCGAATATTTTGTTTATGATCGTAAACTGTTGCCAAAATAATCGCATATGTAAAAAGTGTTCGTACGAAATTCGCAAGATCTAAAGCGACTGTTGTGCATTAAATCTTGCGATATATCTTGCGTCTATATGCGACTGTTGTAGAATGAAAGCGAGTGTTGTAAGATAATGCGATAGGATTGCACGACTGATCAGGTAATCGGGGGATTGAACGTGCGACAATACGACTGCTCGTGCGCTCATACATTCCATAGTACGAATGTTCGTGCGAGTCTGAGGGTCGGGTATACCACCAGTTTCCGACGCTCTTCAGTTGACATAGTTAAGATGCTTATAATTATACACGGTATAATATATACCTGTTGCAAAGTATGGCAACTGAAGGTGATAAATCAAGTAATGGTAGTAAAACGTTGCAAGATTACATGAGACATGTTGAGCAACAGTCTCATGGTCGCAAAACACACGCAAAGACAGCTGCGATTAATCTTACGATCATTAAAAATCGTGCATCAGTCTTATGAGTAAATAAAACGTTGCAAAACGTTCGTACTAATATTCGTGCGTTGAATTGCGATAATTTGGATCGCATTTGGTCGCGTCTGAATAGTGTGCATGCTGACTATTTTGAAGAGACCTGATGCGACCACTAAAACACATGCAACGAATGCGAGTCATCGTGCAACGTCTGCGATGGCTCGTGCGAAGCTAAAATTTTCCCATCGCAAAGTGTTGTAAAGTGCTCGTGCGCCAATTGTGAAAGGGCCTTAAACAACAGTTAGCCCCAATTTCACTGTTACGCTTATCAATATGTTTAGATCATTACACCTCTTCAAAATAATGCACTAGAGAACACGCATGACAAACTTCAACATTTTTTATCGTCACCTTCCGTTATTTATTTAGCGATATACGATTATCACCTGCATATGGAGCTTATGTCTCCCGGTTGATTCGATACGCAAGAACATGTTCTTCTTTATAACAATTTTAAAACAAGGCGAGGTATTGATACATAAGCTGATTGATTGTATATTGCTTATCGTCCCATTGGAGATTTTGTTACTCAAATAGAGACGTCACCGTATTCCGGTGAAAGGCTTTAAATTTAATTGTATCTGCTGACGAGGTCATTATGTCGACAATTGACTTTACGAAATGATAGCTCTAAACAAGAATGCTAATATTCTTGTTTGCTCACCCGGACCGAAAGCTCAAGGGAGCTTTTCTGATCAAAATTTGTCCGTTATATGTCGTCGTTGTAGGGGTTGTCTTTTTTGTTGTAAACGTTTCAAATTTTCTTATTCCCTAGAAAACCATCAAACTGTCAACTAAACTTGCCACAAAGTATCCGGATGGGGTGGGGACACAATGGAGTGTCAAAGTTAAACATAGAAATACATAGGCAGAATCTTTTAAAAAATCTTCTTCTCAAGAACCATTGGACCAGAAAATATGTGGAAGCATCCCCAGGTAGTTAAAATTTAAGTTTATTCAAACCATATGCATGACCCTGGGGGTAGAGTGGGGCCACAATGGGTAATCAAATTTTAATGTAGGAAGATATAGGAAAAATTGATAAAATTCTTTACAAGAACAACAAAGTCATAATTGATCATCAATATAAAAACAGAAAAAAGTTATATATATTTTAAATTTGTTCAAATCATGACCAACCAGGAGAAAAGAGGAGCCAAAATGGTGGTCAAAATTCAAAATACGAAATCAAGGAAAAAATCTTCTTCCAAAGAACGGCAAAGCCATGACTGGTCAATGTTATACGAAATTGTCATCAGGTAGGTAGATTCAAGTTTGTTTAAATCAGGGGTATCAAATTTTAACAAAGGAATACATAGGAAAACTCTATTAAAAGCCATGGTTGTTCCTAGTTATATACTGAAACGGAAAAGAAACGCAACAATCAGAAATCTACAAGTTTTGAATTTTTTTGGAAATGATTTTCAAAAACGAATACAGCTAGGCTAAACATACGTTTCAGAACATCAGATATTTTATAAGAATGTTAAGTGATTATCTTAAAACTTTAGAAAGTAACACATTAATGTAAATGTAAACACACCCTCCCAGCCATTCAAATAAAGCGGGCAAGGATGCCCTACACATTAATTAAAGCAAGATTTCTACTTGCAATAGGTTAATAAATATCAAGATCTGAGCGAAAGAAAAATTCTTTGCTATTTTTTTTAGATGATTATGTCGATTTTTTTTCCAACTCGGTGCAATGTAGCAACACTTGGACATCCGGTCCACGGACTTTCGTCAATGTATATGATACGCAGGTATATTAAGGAAGCATATAAGTCATTTGTCGGGAAATTTAGACTTTTTTAAGAAAATCAAGTTTGATAGTTTACTGAAATTGCTGATAAACGTCAACTCCTATTATTTTTTGCATAAAGATAAAAGAGTGTCTAACGCAGCAACGTTAATAGCGAAATTTTCCTTATAAAAAAGGTAATAGAACAACAATATCCCGGAGTTTAATTATTTCTTTGAGTAAATAATGCAGTTGAAAAATATCTTTTTTGCCTAAAAGGTGCTGCTTGGATCCCAATGTCCCGTCAGTAAAATAATTATTCCAAACATTAGCACGAAACCTCACCCGATGTTTTGAATTTTTTACATAAGAACTGAGATTTTTCGTAAAACCATGCTTATCTCGGGATTCTAGCAGCACTTTCCAAGTACTTTAAGAGGCAAACTTTCCATCTGTACAAATCTTATGTTTTGAAATATACGGCTTATTGTTGTTCTGTTGCATTATTTCTGTCACAAATGACAGAGGAAAGGCCGACCGGAATACGTATATAGCTGACTGTCTTCGACTGAGAATATAATCAATGAAAATAAATTAGCATACCTGTATTATTAACTGAATTCCAAATGAATTTCACAAAATATTCACGATATTTGCTTTCAAACTCCATTTTATGTATCTTTGTACATGCCATCTTAGCCAAATTCTCTTTACACAACATGATCAATTCCAAAGTTACTTGATAAACACATATGACGTCATCGGTGGTAGATTTTAATCAAAAAGACAAAATACAGCATAACAAAACAAGAACATTTTATTGTTGTTACTGTTTACAAGTTCTATAATACTATTCATTTGTGGAGTTTAATTACATCTCTAAATACCAATATTACGAAAACTTGTGGTCTGGAATTGACGTCATTTCGCCTACTCTGAAGTCAAAATGTAGCACTGATTTAGTCGAGGTAGAATATTTTGTATGCTTCCTTACCCCCCCCCCCCCCTGCGTACTTATGACCATGTTGAGGCATAATGTAGTAATTTTTTCGCATCAGTAACTCTCCATCGATTTTATTTTGAGATTCCGGACAAGAGCAATGGAAAAGCGTACTATAGTCATTTTCAGCAAGCCTTCGCATCGCTACGGAAAACAAAAAAAGAATTTATTTTTCGAAATATTGCTGCATGACTTATGATGAACATGTAAAACCCTTGAAACTCCATAAATTGCCAAATGTTTTGTTAAACATGCAATTTTTGATTTCTGTTAAGTAAAGTCAAACTAAACTTCCGGTAATGGTAGGAAATTCGTTCAACCCTTAAATTACCTATATTCACAACATTGACGTTATCAATACTTTTTAGATACAAAATTCTTTACTATATATAATCATTTCCCCCTAAAATAGTGTACTGCATATCTTTTGCATTCCAATATATTAAGGCATATTCTCATGTAGAAAAGATTAGACAAGTTTGTACAAATCATGAACTCTGGGGCAAGGCAGGGGTCGTAATAGGGGATCAAAGTCTTACGAAGGATTGCATAGAAAAAAATCTATAAATTCTTTTTGAGAACAGCAAAGGTGATTGTTCATATTTATATGGAAACATCCATGGGTAATGTAGATTCAAGTTTGTTCAAATAATGACCCTCGGAGTAGAGTGGGGCCAGAATGGATGATCGAGCCATGATTGATCATCAATATCAAAGCATCAAAAAAGGTTATATAGATTTTTTAAATTTGTTCAAATCATGACCAACCAGGAGAATAGAGAAGCCATAAAAGTGGGCCATAGTTATACTAAGGAATATACATGTATAGGCTATATCAATCAAAATTTTCATCTTATAAACAGCAAAACTATATATGTATCATAATAATTTAAAAACATCCGTAGGAAGTATACATTGAAGTTTGTTCCTATACTTCGTTGGAAGGGGGACGTATTTCTAAAACAACAGTTGTCCGAGTTATACCCGGCCTAAAATGAGACGCTGAATTATAAACCAAAAAAATAACCGTGTGTCATTTGCAACTCTGTAGCTCCAATATATTTCGCTTGTGTCATATCGATACCTCACAAAGACAAAGAATTCTCAAATCTTGTCAGTGTCACGGGTCGCCCGCTTGGTGCAGTGGTTAGAGCGTCTGCTCTAGCGTCGCGAAGTAAGGAATCAACCCTTACGTTGCGGGTTCGAATCCCACTGTGAAACGTGGAGACCGGTCCTCCAGATGAGACCGTATAAACAGAGGTCCCGTGTCGCATTAAGTGCTTGCACGAAAAAGACCTCTCTCTGCTCAATGGCCCTGAGTGTCGAGTGTAGGACAATATTTGCAGCACTCCACCGTCAAGTGGTGGCCTTACCATATGAGTGAAAAATTCTCGAGAGGGACGTTAAACAATATACAATCAATCAGTCAATCATGTGCAGATAATAATTAGCACATTATCATGCAACTAAGCACAGTTCGATCGTATCCACTTACTGAAATGGATTTTATAAGAAAGAACACCAAATCTCATTGCAGAGAGAAAATTAAGAATTTATGTAACATAATGGTAGTGATAGAAACAAAAATGAGGTACAATTATTTTTTAATCTAGTAAACATACCGGAAGAAATTTTAAACTGGGATACAAGTGAAAGAAAAAGATTTGCTGAGAGTCTCAGCCATGGAGGAGTAAAAATGGTCCATGCTCGTGGTATGATTGTGGGATGCGCTGGTGCAGGTAAAACAACGCTTCTTAGAAAACTTCAAAGGAAATACACAGAAGAAAATCAGCCTACAGAGACAACTGTTGGTCTAGAGGTCCATAACAATCTGTTTAGAATTGAAAACGGCACGTTACATGGTAATTTTTCAACAAATGTTTCAAATTAAGTTTCAACTTGTTCCACATCGTATTGCATTTTTTCTGCTGAAAATATTAAACCCACTTAAGGTAGGATTCTTCTTTGATTGCTGACTAGATGAAATATTCAAAATACATCTGCTTATTTGTCTTACACATTTAAGTCTAATGGATTCAAAAGTCCATATTTTTCTTTCCTCGTTACAATTGTACATTTTTATATAGAAATGGTCAATCGCATTTGAAAACAAGCAGGGACTACATTTTTGGCGGATTGATGGCGAATGAAAATATCTTAAACTTCCTTTCTGCCTCTCAAAATTATTAAGAAACAGTGAATTTGGTTATAATTTTTTCTCAATCAAAGAATTGAAGAACTTTTTCAAATGTAAGTTTAAATATAGTGAGGTACTGAAGTTCCTAAATATATGAAATAAATATGATTTTTCAAAAAAAAAAAAAAAAAAAAAGAACTATGTTAGCTTTTATAAACTTCCAGTCTGAGAACAGATTTGGACTAGAAATCCGTAATTTTTTTTTCTCTCTTAGTGAACCATCAACACTTTGTTTTGGAATTATATTGTATCTTTAAGTGAAAATTTACCATATTTGAAAATGAGAATTATTTAAATATAGGAAGCATATTAAAAATTACTAATATATTCTTTAAATTTAAGAAAAGTAGAGAAAGTTCGGTTTAGCCAATATCCATTATAGTTAAATTATTTATGTCAGTTTGGTAATATCATCTTATAGGCCCTTACTGGTGGTTACTTTTTACGCAAAAAGAAAAATATTCAATCTTTTGCAAAACAAGTACATGTAAGGATTGCATAATTCGCAACTGTAGTTTTTTTTTACTATTAATGTCCAGGAAAAAGGTAATGAGCTTAGCCTGACCTTCTCTTTTATATAAAGGGGTCAAATTTAATTTCACTGATACATTCACTTAGTCATATTGTCTTCTTGATTCTGCGCTAATTTCAATAATTCTTAAATACAAGAAATATGAGATGAGTCCAACCTTAAAGGCAATCTTAGTTGGTTACATATGAAAAGAATTGACTAGTATCATTTAATGTTTTCTCACCCTTTTTTGTTTCAAGATGGACTTACTCCTAGATTTTTTCAACACGATGCAGAGAGCGATAAAGAAGTTATCAAAGGCATCCTTTATCACAGCAGCCGTGATACAAAGTTTATCAGTATGACAGACTTTGCCGGACAAGTGGCTTATTACGCTTGTCACCAGGTTTACCTGTCACGGAGAGCGTTTTATATTGTGGTCGTTGACATGTCAAAGGGTCTAGAAGAAGAAGTTAAAATTTACAATACTGATCGCCAAAACCTTGAAGGGTCCATGTTCCATTCCTGGAAATACAAAGGTGAGTTCAAAGAAAAAGCAAAGTTGGTTATACTTTTAAAAATTGATTCTATACAAAACTATATGAAAATAGTCTAACATTTATAATGTTTTGCTGATCGGGCATAAAATAAAATCGATGTTTTATTCAGTTTCTTTTCGGTGTTCAACAGCAACAAACCTGAAGTAACATAACGGAAACAGTACATAAAGCATAAATGTCAAAATGACCTCAGGCAGACAGCTTGGTTCTTGGGTCCCACAAAACACATGTTGCCCTTGAGCCCAGTCAATAAATGTACGAAAAGTTCGTGGACAATGTCAATCTGCGTTACATTTATCACTAGAAATTTAAAATAAGCACACTATAAAATGTAGAAATATATGTTTTGTTGATGTGTAAAGTTCCATTCCGTTCAATTGAACAGAAATGAATTAACTTCATTTTCAAATCAACATGTTTTGTTCCCGTGGAGCAAACTTAACGGCAATGTAACGTCAAAACATAGTTTCAGGAATTTCTGAAAAAAAAAATACTGTTCCTATACATCTCAAACAGTTTTATCCAATACACACTCATTAAAAACCTTTTTTCTAATACTCAGTACTTGAAAATAATTTTTTAACAAATGTTTTCGGTGTTTAATTTCCTTTGGTAAGGTTTTGATTTTATTTATTACCTAATTCTGCTTTCATAGGATTAGCAACTCTGAAGCGTCTATGTCTTAACTTCACGTTCCAACTTTTTAAAGTTGTTGTTCAGATTTTTTCAGTTAAACCGCTTATTCACAGATTGTCCTCATCCATTACAAACTCTCTGTCATTCAAATACTGCTTGTACTATTTGTCTACACATGGAAAACTCGCTTGTGACATTTTTGTTTTATATCTTCAACAATGTAAGAGTTTATTAAGGATTTTCCTGAGTGAAACAAAAAATTGCATCATTATTTGCTGCTACGTGACGTCTTTGTTTTTGTCGTTTTCAATGAGGACTACCTATCTTCTCAAGTTAATTTCTATGCAACAAAGGAAAATATTTAGCAATGATTTAGAATAAGAACTAATGTAAGTAATGGAAATATACCAAAAACTGTTCTGTATGTAAAATTATCAGACTGTTTGAGGCCCGTTAGGGCCGAAAACTGTCTGATGATTTAACATATAGAATAGTATGAGGCATATATCTTGCTTAAAACATTGCCATTGAAATGTCCAAAAGTTACCTGGAGTATTTCGATAATAACACAATGGGAGTTTAGGCATCCATTGTTTCCTACCTGTCTGATAAAGAAATGAGACAATAAAAAATGTGAGTGAACTCTTGTTTCATTTCATTCATTCAATGGCAGTCGTTTAGTTTAGCAGGACAGGGGTCCGGTGGTGAAAGATACTTTGGGGAACAGTTTTATTTATGATGTGCATAAATTGACATTGATACCGACATAATTTTGGGTGATATTAGTATAATAACCATCACCATGGAATGTAAAAATGCGGAATTCACCCTGAAGATTTAGTTTAGATAATGGAAATATTCTCAGGTTTTAAAAGTGTGGCCATCGGGGAGCAAACATAAAATAAGGAAATTTTCTGACTCTTTTGCAGAAATGGATTTAAATTCGCTTATTCAAAATTCTGTATCAAAAATTCGTTTAAAGAGTGGAAACTATTAATTTTGTGGAAGGTTTAAACTTGCATTTTTTCATAGATTTACTATTTTGTAGCAATTTAATTTCCTTACGTTTTTTCCCTGAATTTGTTTCCTAGCCTTTATATTGGGGGTTTCTGGATTTCACTTTCTTAATTTCACTCTTCTTTTTGTTTTTTAAATACTGTCCGATTTTGTTATCATTGCCGTCCGATAATATATTACCAGACTGGTAATTATTATTATCGGACGGCTATAGGTAGATGTTTAGACTGCAAGAGCAAAGGCATGACATCACAGCAATGTTTTAACAGTTCCTAATTTGAATTTCTAGGTTGTTTTTCGTTTTTGCTCAATTTGACAGAGAACATGACAACAGACAATTTTAGTGTATTTTTGTAACTAAATTTTGACTTGCTTCTTAGCCCGATTTTTGCCTTTTTTAAAAAATCTTATTTAGCTTTGAATAAATCGTACATCTAAAAAATAATACAAATCATTTGAATTTATTGTGTAAGTATTTCTACCAAATTTGGATAGCATATTACGTCAAATAAAAAAAGAATATGACAAAAGTCCACGAAATTTTCGAACAACCCTCGTATAATGTTTTCCATAATTTTATTCTAAACATTAATGGATTTTCACCATCCTCTTTTTTATCGTATTGTTTAATGTAATCGATTTTACTGATATGATTTATAATGGATTGATCTCACGACATTATGGCAAAATATGCTTAGAGAAACACAATGCATTAGTTATATTATAAGTCAACATACATGTTTTATCTAATAATGTTGTGGTCTTTGTTAATTATGCAAGGCATTGGAAGAAAAATCTAATCTGAAAGCTACTGAAAAGAAAGATGTATACATGTATATAATAAAAACCATGGCAACAGTTGTTCATCGTTTATGTGAACATCTCAATACCTACCTTAATTAACCAGTTTGTATGCAGCATATTACCTAAATTTCTGAATATCCACTTCAATAAACGATGCCAAAGTGTTGCCAAAGACCCACTTTACTCGGGATGACTAAAAATTCCACAGATAAGAACGAAAAAACCACCTATTGCAAATTGTACACCTATGATTCTTGTGTTAAATTTCAATTTCAAATAACAAGGTCAATGACCTACTGTCCATGCTATCAGCCCCTCGGTATTTCTCGGAAAATTCCTCAATTTTTAACATAATGACCAATTTTTTTTCTTTACTCACAAAATATATGAAGCAACACAGCTCTTTAAAGCTATATATGCCGTATTAGTGTTTTATTTTAAAAGTAATAGATATATGTGGTGTCTCATCAAGTTATATAAGTTATATACTTTCTGCAAATAAGACAATTCCGTTCCATTACTTTTAAAAGTTATGAAATATTGTTTGGTAAAAATTATTTTCTCTCTGTGTCGGATAAAAAACCGCCTCTTATTGAAATATTCATGATCACGTTGTCTCGCATGTTTACAGCAAACAATGGTCCAATCTCGTCAATGAACCGAGAAGCATGATGGTCTACTACGTTTTTACTACAAACACGTGAGTTAGGGATTGTCAATATTGAGAGCACCTAAGAGTTGGTTGCTTTTTGTACCGAGGAATAATCACGTGCAATTGTCTTTTCAATGGACATTTTCGGTTGGGTGAACTTCTACAGCCGTCAGCGACTATGGATAAAGAAGTGTGGAAACCATGTTGTGCCAAAATGAAATAACCAATACAAACAAATATGATATAATTTGATCAATCAAAATGGTTATTAGATACATTCGATTCTGCATTTCTTAATGCATCAAACAAACAAACAAAAAGTATTCAACAGAATATCATGTATAAATCTGCACAATATACCGAATTCCAAAACAGGATGCTACTAAATAATATAATTATATTCTTTACATATGAACCACAGTATTTCTGACCCTCTGAAAATAATATAAAAAATCTTACAAGCATGTTATCAGCATTGACTCGAGCTTATTCGAAAGTGAACTTTGGAGTTTGGCAGTAAATTGTAGTGAATGAATAAAATTTAGTACTGATAGATATTGGAACCTATTTTACTTGTCAGATTTCTTCGAGCTAGTTGATTTTTATTCTAACTGTTCTATATCCCCACCCACTTAAAAATTACGATGCTACCTACCTGAATTAATCTTTCTTAATGGTGTTCATCGAATTGCTTGGTTGTGCCCTCAAACTGGAATAGTTTTTAGAGTCCTGGAATTCCTTGACCAATTTTATTTTATTAGCCCAACTATATTTCTAAGAAGGCAAAATGTATGGTATGTAAGTTTCATGTACATATGTTATGTAGTTCATGTTAAATAACCAAAACGGATTATTGACGATATCCCATTCAGGGTGTAAACAGAGTAGTTTAAATTACTTTCCATACACTGTACTTGACATAAAATATCTTTTTCGCATAATGGGCTCCATACTGAAGATCCGTAAATGTTCACCCAACCGAAAATGTCCACTAGCAGTACAGCACGAGGAAACTCTAAACAAACGGACCTGTACAATGGAGTGGGGAAAACTTTAATTTTCATCACTGTTAATCATTTCTATGCAAATATGAGCATGGGATTAGTTGATAATAATGTACATAATGCATCAAGTCTTTCTGAGAGCGATTTAAAAAACTAGCCTTTTTGAAAAACACATGTAGTATTTTATTTAGTAACCCATAAATGCAACTCATTGAGCTGATTGGTCTATTTGTGTCCCTCACTGAACAGACGTCACAAAAAATATTTTCCTCGACCTGATGATTTTCGCGATGCTTTTCCCGCGCACATGCGCATATCCAGGATAAACGTCAGTCCTTTATAAATATGCATGAGAATGTCGTGTTCTTTTCCTGATCACTTCTTTGCTAATACCGGATAAAATTTCGTCGAATTTGCAAGAATGCTTCATTTTTGGTAGCTTATCATACTCCAGAAATTTTTGTTCGGTTTCAGCTGTGCAAAAATACTGTTTTAGACGGCATACATATTTTTAAATAATGAAATATTATAACAACAGAACAACTTTGCTTCATATAAAGAAAAGATTAGAGTTCGGGCCATATACTTAATAATTATTAACGTCCGAATTTTATCTGTCATATTTATATTTTTTACCCATTTTCAATTGAATATTTAAAAAAATCTGAATGATAAGAACACTAAATTATTCATAGCATTGGGTTACTTTTGTTACCCTTATGCTTATGGTGTTAATATTATATTGGGTCAATAAACAAAAGATGAGATATGTTATCTAGAATGGTTTTTTTTTCATACCTTGAATTTCTTTATCTCATAGAAATATCTCTTTGAAATAATTTATGAGATTTAACACTTATAATGTTTAAAAATACGAGGGCTGTTTTGAAATTATTGAGACAAGTACATTTATTCCATAAGGAAGGGAGATAAGTTTATGTCAATTCATAAACATTTTATAAAGAACGAGTGAAACACTATGCAAAATTTCCAATTCCTGTGATAATCACACAAATTTTGGTAAAATAATAAACTTGCATATGTCTATCGACCAGGAGCAGTATCTCTACGTCATATAACGTCATATGGTTTCGCATGAGTAACGCTCGGGAAGCGTTTAATTACTCATCCTTCTTTGCTATTAACTATAATATTATAAAAATCAAACAGTCTCTTCTCTTAAAGTGTTCTTTAAAAATGTATGCTGTTGCTAACCCAGTGTAAAATTTCTATTTGGGGAAAGGATGACTTAGAATCATGCGGTGCTGATTTATTCAACGCGGATCAACGATATTAATAATAACTATTGTTTGTCCAGAGCTTCTAATTTTACTCTGGTTGAATTAATTGTAAAACTAATATATATGCCAATGATTGATTGATTGATTGCATATTGTTTAACGTCCCTCTCGAGAATTTTTCACTCATATGGAGACCTCACCGTATGCCGATGAATGGCTTTAAATTTTGACCTTTACTCGGCACTTACGGCCATTGAGCAGTGGGGATATTTATCGTACCAACGCCTGCAGCTGACACGGGTTTTTAAAGGTCTCATCCGAAGGACCCGCAACTTTCAATTCAAAGTGCCGAGCGCATGGCGAAGGAACAGTTGCTACCAATTTTAACGACTATGTCAGTCGCGGCCGATAGACGAACTCACGACCTCCCGATCATGGAGCGAGCGCTCTACCGACTGAACTACCGTGAACGATATATATATATATATACCAATGAAATACCAATCCGTAACATATTGTTATTGTTTTAACGGGTCGTACAGTCTGAAAGATTTCTACATTTCGCTTTACAAAATTTTAGATATGCTGCCTGCTCCGCCCTTGGCAACAAAATTCATTTTGTCGTTGTTAGCAGATTTTTCTTCCGCACTTAATTTTTTTTATGATCTCCATATTTCAGATGAAAATTTATCAAAGTTGCGTAAATTAATTTGAAATAAAGCTGAACAATTATACACATCAACTGAATTTTTTTCGCTCTTATTGGGGTCCATGAAGAGTTAGAACGTTTGTGTTAGATATTTTCAATATCTGATTTCGTGACAGCTACTTTTGATGCATGTATATACAAGAAAGGTAGAGAAAATATCTGATATCTGTAAAGTATTTCTTGCTTTTATTAGTGCTTAGTGTATGTCAAACGTATATGCAAATTTTCATCGAAAGACGTTCATTAGAAAGCAAAATATACACTATGTCTCAAAAATTTTCGAACAACCCTCGAACATGTAAACTTTGCATTTGATTATCTGCAAGAGAAAATAAATTTTGAAAAAAATGGAAAATTAAAAAAATAGAATTTCCTCTGCATTTCCATGCATTGATTCGTTTTCCTTTTTTTCTTCGAATAATGAAATATCAAATTTTTAAATTGATTTAAATTGAGTTAAAACTTAATGATTTTATCAATTTAGAACAATTTTGTGATAATTATCATAAACTTTAAAATTTCTTTCTGTTTTCTGAAACCTGAGTAAACATCATCTTTAACCAGAAAAACACTTCTGAATAAATTTATATGGATGTGGCGGAACTTTATTATATTTAGATAATTTTTGATAAAGGAGATCTTCATATTAAAAGTGTTGAAAATATATATTCAATTTTCTTCTCATATTATCTTTAGATTTAGCAATACATTTATTTATCTTCATTACATCAATTACTTCCAGGCCCAGTGGTATTGTTTCTGAAGTTAAAATACTATTATGGTGACTGCAAGTTCGATATTTTTTCTATATTTACTTATTTTATTTTTTCCTTGTGCATTTTTGCCTTTCTTCGTTATGTTTCACAATAAACATAATTTCAAAAATTTATAATATTTTTTTACATTACATCTTGAAGATATCTAAGGGAAAGACAATCCTAAACTATTTTATGAAATTAAATTTATAACTACTTGTTTTACGTTTATTCATTTTCTAGATCTTTCGTTTCAAACTAAGAATATTGAATAAGTAATATGATTGTAACATACTTGGAAACTATGAAAATATAATATTCCCACAAATTATTTCATACATGTAATTTTGATATTGCATTGTAAAGGTACATGTATCAATAATTATAGAAAAAATTGATTTCCTTTAAAATACTTGGGTCGGCTGTGTCGTCGGTAAAGGGCTCTTTCCCAAGTTAAGGACAATTTTGACAAAAAAATTAAAGTACCTTTTATCATTTATGTTTAAAACCTTTCAACAAGCCGGAGATAATGCATCTATTTTATAAATGTACGATTTCAATGCAAATCAAATCTACAATAATTATCCTGTGATTTCAATAATCATCCTGATACGTTAAGAAGAAGGTATGGTTTCTATACAAATTTTGCACTGTGATTTTCTGAAAAATGAAACTGGTGTAAAAGTTGAAAACTCATGCTTTTTAAATAATTGAAATTCAATGCAGAAAAATCATACAAGTCATTTTTTTCACATGTGTTTTAAATTATGACGTCATAAACATGTGCATTTTCCCGTATTTGATAAAAAAGTGCAGAAGACACCAATTTTCAATGGAATTTTCTTTCAGATAACATTGTCCATAGGCATCGCCCACAAATATCTTGAGATATGTGATTTGTTATTGAATTTTGCACAAAATATCAAAAAATAAACGTGGGCGACGGCTGTGGTCACTGTTTTCTAAAGGAAAATCACCCTTGAAATGTGCAATTTTGAGGCTTTTTCTGTTGAAAATAGAGAAATGCTTCACATTAATGACGTCATATTTGCAGAATGGTAAACCTTCATGCCATATTCTTTCCTGTTTTATCACAGTCATTTATTTAACAAATATTTTAGCCAGTTTCAAAGCAGTTTGATGTCATTACATTTTTAGGGCGCATTAAAGCTAAAACCATACCTTCATCTTTTAATGTTTTAATCTAATGAGTTTTTTTCAACTACAAAGAAACATTATACATAAGTTAACGTTCAACACATTGACTACATTTTAAAGTCTCGCACATGATGTATATGATTATATTCCCAAGTGTACATCACTCCGTTTTACTGTAGATCTTATACAATCACATGACGATGTGATCTACGACTCTCCGGATCAACACACTAAATATTTCTGAATCCATATCACCCCTCTCTGAAACTGATGACGTTTTACTCATAAACATTCTTGTATTTTTCCTTATCATCAAAAATTTCCTTAAAAATTTTTTTTGTTTTATGAAAAATGTAATATAATTTATCTAAAAGGGTTTTACAATAAAATTTGCTAGTTGTAAGGGGGAGGGGGTGTATAAAAAATATGAATATAATAATCACTTGATCAGAAGAGTCGTATGGCGTCAGGTTGACATGCGCAGATTGTTAGATGAAAGCGAGGCCTTTATTATTATATTTGAAGTAAAGTCATTCAGATTTACCTTAATGAAGTGTGATTTTGCCTTTAATATGCAGTCTATTATTTTCATCCGACACAATAATACTACATTAATTACAATATTGATCTTTTCAGACTATTTTCATTTCTGGTTGCAATCCATACAGACATATTGTGATGCCGGAAAAGCACACACAATCAAAGAAAGAAAGGAGTCTAGTGACAGCTTTTGTCCCCTTATTATTGTTGCTTCTCACGCAGACAATGTGGTAAGAACACAATACAAATACTAGCTATAAATTTATCAATGCAAAAATGAATTTATTTGATGCTTAATGAATAGTTATTCCATAGTCTTGCATTCTCGTTTTCAAGGATTTTTGTCTGTTTGCATAGCATAACTAAAATCACTAGACGGGCCTGACCGGTGGAAAGGGGATGCCCTCTACATGGCACCTGACTCCTCATTTATTTGCAGAAATCTGGTTTTGCCCAGTCCACAATTTGTATTGTTTTGTTGGGCATTCAGAATGCTCACTGTTTGTTGGTTTCACATTTTAGTTATACAAATGATAAATTCTTATACATTCCATTTGACTTTATCAATCCAGAACAAAGGAAAACCCTCTTGTGGACGCTCATATGCTTTATGGGAAAGAACTTCTTGATATAAAATAGTCGAAAGCATTGAATGATACATATGGAGATTTTTACAGTTTTCAAGACCAAAAGTCAATAAAACAAAACCAAATAGAAGCAGAGAATACACGGACCTCCAAAGCATTAGAGGTGTGGTCAGAAATAATGGAGGAGTGAGCATCCCCTGCCCACTGGTCACACCCGCTGTGTGCTCCTTGTCGACTCATGATCGGAAAATAAAGGAAAAATCCGTCGTAAATATAAAGTGAAATAAAAAAATGATAAAATTTGAAATACAAGATTTCCTTCATTATTAAACTGAATTGTATCGCATCTAGGATTTCTGGAAAAAGGGTAATATTTAAGTTGATGAAATTTCATGAATGTGACCTAATTCCACTGAGGAAATGTCTGCTAGAAAATAACAATGCATAATTACATACAATTTTTAACATAATGGTAAATTACACATGTACGAATATACGTATATGAAAATATTAACCTTATGGCTACTTTTCCGTTTTAAGGCATTCCTGGCAAGGTTTTTTCTGAAAGAAGAATAATCCAAGTATTCCGATTTAAGATATAGTTTCCCTGTGATCAAATTGATTTGATTTTTTCCTAAATTACTTGGAAAAACAAATTGTTTGTTATAGAAAACGTTTTAAATGTTGCCTAATTTTATGAAGCTTGCGGGGAATAGATCACCATACGAGAATCGGATTACCGTTTGTAGAATATCAGAATCGGTCCTTGTTACACTAAATGATATTATTATATCTTTACCGAATTTTTCACTCTGTAAGAGTAAATCAATATAATTTGCTGATTCCCTGAAAATCACCATAAAAAGACTGATTCCCTTCAGAATGGTGCGTCAGTTTGATGAACCGATACACGCCTACACGGAAGACTTTCTTTTTCTCATATGAAAAGTACCAATAAGTTCTCAAAAAATCATGAATGCTCATAATGCAGCTATATAAGGGGGCTGGGCCTAATTTACGCGAAAAAACTAACTTATTATTGTTACGTCATCCTTGTTAACAAAAGTGCACTGAGAGCTATCCAAGGATCCCATAACTCAATCACAGTGTAAAAAGTTTATAAAATAAACAAAGTTTTTTTCAGATACTACTTTATTTAATTGATTAAAAACAAATACCTTTTCTTAATTTATTTATTTTATCTACATGCTAAGTAATCAATATTTCCTTTATTCTATTTTCATTGTAACTGCACTGCGTTTGAAATAGAGCTGCAGTTACTAGCTTTGAAAATGTTTAATTTTTGTATCAATATTATAAAGATAGTTAAATTATATCATTGAGGGAGTCAGCAAGACTCCAGTTGCCCTCGGATGCGCCTCTGGAAATAGACTTGCTGTTGGGGAACTGGAATCTTGCTGACTCCCAAATGTTGTGCTTTAATGGTACAGTGTTTATTAATACACTAGGAAAAGCCAATATTGATTGAATTTACGTTAATCATCGTCCCATTTGAAAAATCAATACCGTATGTAAGCGGAGGGCGTCAAATTTTTACCTGCTTTTAGTATTCCAGACAATTGAGCGATGAGGGTTCTATGTTTACCGTTGTCTTCCATGACCGTTTTTTAAACACCCGAAAGACTCGTGACTTTCAGTTCTAGAATCTGGTGCTTGGCAAAAGAAAAGTCACTACTTATGTTGACTAGAACAAGAATCGAACCAAGACATTCCAAGCATAATTGATTCATTTTAAATTGTATCGTTTGAGAATATTTTACTTTTAAAGAGGTGTAACCATATACCAAAGGATTCAAAATAAGACGTTGACCTTGCACTCAGGGATATCGGGCAGTAGGTGGCCTCAATTGGGTCAACGTAGGCCGTGACACAGGGCTTCGGTTTTCAAGTACTAATACCTGCAACTTTTACCTCAAAGTTCCGAGCACTTGGCGACGGAAGAGCTGGCTACTTTTATTTTCGATTTGGGTCAGTCGCTTTTCAATCCATGATCTTTCGAACAGAGAATGAGCGCTCTACTACTGAGCTACTGTGGTGGCATCATCTCAATCATGAAGCTAACGTCCAACCGCAGGGCAACCGTGACTATTCCATGAAACCAAAAGAGAATATACTGGAGAACGAAAAAAAAAAACAAGTTTCCTAAAATACTGTAAACCAACTTTTATTCGCGTGCGAGAAATTTTCGCGAGATTCGCGAGAGCCTCGTCATCGCGAATATTTCTCGCCGCGAATGGGTTCTTACCGTCTCTTTTTCTATTAAAAACAGTTCCAAAAAGGCTTGGTCGCGAAAATTAATCGTCGCGAACAACTTTACTCCCAGTAAATCGCGAAATAAAGTCGTCGCGAATAAAAGTTGGTTTACAGTAGATTATAATAATATAAAATAAAAATTTCAAAAAAATATGTACATTTATTAGTGGTTGACATTAAAATAATAATTATGGTATTACTTTATATACCATTACTATTTATACCATTAATTTTTTATCATTATTAATTGACAGACATATTAAAAGCATAAAATATAATCATTAATAAAATAGGAAGAAGATTTGCATGGAAAGTTTTACGAGGAACTAGAAAACTGCTTATCTGCTGAACAATCTTTGAAAAACCTGATGTCTCCAAACAGATACCTTAATGTCGAATGTCCACCAAATGAATTATCACCAAAACAACTTGAATCAATTGAACGCCTCAGAAAATGTATCGTAGAAACTGTAGAAATGATGCCGCAGTGGGGAGAGGTAATTCCTCTAAAATGGGCAAATCTTGAGAAAGTCCTGATAGAGATAAAGGAAAATGGAAAAAAGGTTATTTCTGTACAACAACTTAAAGAAATAAATAACGTGAATTTACCTTGCGATAGAGATCTTTATGATGGCCTTCGGTTTCTACACGAAATAGGTCAAATCATATATTTTGCTAACGAGAAAATGAAGAATGTGATAATTGTTGACGTTCAATGGTTTGCTGATGTCTTCAAATACATCATCAGTGATGCGAAACATCTAGCTAGAATAAAGAGTAAGAATAAACTGATAAACACAGGACGAATTACTGACATTGAATTGACAGACATATGGAAAAATGTTGGAGAGAGATCTTATTTTCAGCATAAAGATGAAATCTTACCATACATGGACAAACTTGGTTTAATGACAGAGATTCAGGATGATCCACGCAGTAAAACCTATTACATTCCGAGCATGAACAGAACTGAACTTACAGATAGCTGTAAAGGTGCGATCAACAAGGGACAGAAAACCTCGATTATGGTGTTCCATTTCAAAACGTACTTGCCTCACTTTTTCTTTTTTAGGCTGGTAGTTTACTGTTTTAGGGAATGGAAGGCACTTGATATGGAGTTCTTTTGTAAAAATGCAGCATTCTACGTGATAAAAGATGTTAGCCATTACATTGCAATTGCTGTTAACAAAACGTCAATTCAGTTACAGGTTTTTACTGCAGATAAAGATATGGATCTGCAATCAGAATCCGTCATTCAGATCAGAAATACAGTGGAAAGTCTAATTAACGAAATAACACAAACTTTTCACAGACATATAGAATATGAGAGGGGGTTTTCTTGTACGGATATAAACATTACAGATGAGGATGACGAGTATTTTTTTAGGGAAAGTCAAATTCTAGAAATGAAATCAATTACAGGGAAAGAAAAAAGATCGTGTCCAAAACATGTTTTCAAGAATCCGCATGATATAAACAAATATAAAATGATGCAATACTGGTTCAAATAAGACGTTACTTTATTTTCATATTCGTAAAGATAAGAAAGACAGTGGATAGTCTTATAACAGAAATAACGCAAACTTTTCACAGATGTATTGGTAATAAGATTAAATTTTTCTGTCCAAACAAAGAACATTCCAGATGAAGATCAAGATTTTATTTTATTGGTGACGTTATGAAAGTAAGAACAAGTTCTCGTAAATAGCAAAGACATTGTCCAAAGCACACGATGGATAACACTCATCAATTTGACAAACAAGGAATACTGAGATTCTGCTTCTGGAAAAAGAAAACATTTTCATTTCTTGCAAAAAAAAGAAAACGTTACATTTAATTTCGTAAAAATCCTGCTAATGTTCAAAGAACATTTCTTTTATATTTTTGCTTTATATCCTTAATATGTGTATTAATTTCAGCTCATATTTCATTTATATTTGCTATCTCCATATCCTTCATATAAGTTTTACTTAAATGCCAGGTGTTACTTATATTACTCTTAATTTTTAAGGGTATTTGAAATTCAAATAATTTAAATAATTTATAGAATGTCAAAAGCATTCACTTTTATTAAGAAATAAGGTATCATTTTTAAACATCTATCGGGATATAAATACGGGTTGGTCACGAGATTAAATTCCATAAAGCCCGAAGGGCTTTATGATGAATTTAATCTCGTACCAACTCGTATTTATAGCCCGATAGATGTTTTAAAATGATACCTTATTACTTATATTTACATTTGTGACTTATTCATACTTTATATTTGCCTCATTGTGGCTTTTAACTTATAAAATGCATTATTTTTTAAACCCAACGGCAAGTACGTAATCCACTGAACGCGCGTCGACCATTTATGACGTCACTGAGAAATTACGTCAAACGATTATCTATACACACATCTATGACCTCTTGACCCCGTACCTGTATTTATACAGATATAGATACGGATTCCTTTCAGTAGTGTTATATAAAGGAAAACATTTGCAAATGTAAATATTTCAGCATAACTAACTCAGGCAGTATTATGAATTCAACAAATGTAATCATTTTACTTTTACAATGTCTTTAAATATGATTAACAGCAAAATTAGATATTCATCCTTTTTTTACTATAAAGTTAAAAAATATTGAAATGTACAAGGGGGTATCAAAAATTTCGTAAGCTAGTACCATAAAATTCAAACCGCTTTACGTACATCAATGAATTTTAAAATATCTACATGTAGTAACCATCATATGTTCTATCTAAAAAAAAAAAAGCATTAAGTCATAAATTTTTATTTGAAAAAAAAAATAACTGTGTTTTTGTAAGCAATGGTTTGTCCAGGCGGCGCAATCTCAAATACGAGGTTATTTTAAAGTTTTTCGCCTGAGAAAAAAAAAGATATAGACCTAGGAAATGTTTAAACTGGCTACAGAAAAATAATAATTTTATGATATTTTTGTTTATAATGCCAAAAAAGATTAAGAGAGTAAAAGGTTAATGTTGATTTTTAATCAAGGTGTGAAAAATCAATCACTTCAAAAAATAACGTTCATCATGTGTTGTAGATATTGAAGTCCAAAAAGCAAAACTATGTTGACAAGACAAGTGAGGATCTCTCCCAATGTATAAATTCATTTGCAATATTATACATGTATTTTACATGTATGGATTGAAAGCTGCTGTTCATTACATTCTAAAGTCACATGAACAAGATGTATTTAAAGTCCTTACTTAGCTTTAGGGGATTTCATCAAAATAAGAGTACCAGGTAGAAGAAGCGGATATTGAAAAAAATGACTTTGTCGGGCGTCATGAAATTAAACAGCGACGGCGCCTGGTGATCACATATTGTAGTTTTTATTTTATAATTAGTTGGGAAATAAGGAACGTATCAAGCCAAAATTTTCAATATTTCTTAATTTTTTGTTTTTTTATATTCTTTATAAATATTGAAAGTAAAGACTATATAGTACTAATTCTATAGCCTAAATCCAACTTAATTTTTTGATAACCCATCGTATACTTAGTACTCAACAACATTTTCTTGACAAGTTTTTTTGTAAAGATACATAGCCAGGTGCATTTAATTTTTGGTTTGATTGTTTATTATTTTTCATAACCTATTAACATAGTATAAATGGAACTGGCATTAATATGTGCATGTTTGTTATGTTATTTTTCACTTTGTATATAATTTCTGTAACGTAGAAATCATCGTTGAATTAAAACTTTTATTTCCATTTCTTGCCAGCGCAAGCGAGCTTCATCCATTAAAGGTTCTAGGACACAGAATTGAATCTAATATTTTCTGAACTTTATGGTATAATATCATGACTTCGTAATATAATATGACATGTGTTGCTATTGATATCATAAATTATTTAAACCACGAATTTCGAATTTTATTCTTAATAGAAGAAAGGTGATAAATTTGGTTCTGCATTAAGAATTATATATCCAGACTACTATCCAGAATATACAGTAGAAAAATGAGAAAACAAACCCAATTCATCAGTAATATCAGTCTGTGGTCAGTGATGTATGCGGACTTTAACAAACTGAGTACACCAAGTGAAACGTTATAAACAACAGAGCTCGTGTCGATCCTGTTTACCAAAACAGTTCACATTTCACAGATATGTGTTTTAAAGTATTCTGTAGAAGCGCAAAACTTTGTGGAGATAAAATCTCGTTGATTTTTCATCAAAAGTAGTTTCGAAGGCATTTCATTTTGTTGTTTTGAAAGCAAATCCATTCAATATATTTTCCTATAAAATTTCGTGTGGGATTAAATTTTGTTGACAATTGTTTACAACGAAATAAACGAAATTTTAACCCACCCCCCCCCCCACCACCACCCGAATATTTGTGCTTTTAAAGTATTTCGATATGAATTTCTATTGAAACCTATAACATTAGTCATAATATCATACGGAAATTACATTGTATGAGAAAATATTGAAATCAAAGCTGTGTACAAACACTTTTAACCTTGGGTATAAATATTTAATGGTAGTCGGCAAAGATGTAAATGTACATATGTATTTTGCACGTCATTGTAAATAAATGAATAAATTGTTTGCACAAGACGTTTTCGAAATATTTGGATGCAACAACGTTTCTACAAAAAAAATCCCGTGTGTACATGTAGTACATTTTTATAGAAATGTACAAAACTAACTTCGAATGACATTCTATAAGCAGAGGTCTCGTGTCTCAGTTGGTCTTTGCACGAGAACGATCCCTCATTATTCAATGGTCAAGTGCCGAGTATATGTCAAATATAGCATTCCACAAGCAAGCGGTAGTGTCTCCATATTAGTGAAAAATTCCCGAGAGAGATGCAATCATGCAAAACGTTTGACTGCAATGAAACATGTTTAAAAAGGGTTTTTTTTTAGAGAAGAGAGGGAGCTAATGCATTTTTACCACCTTAGTCTCTTTTAAGGACCTGAAAGCTGGTCCCAATAATATAATTTGACCAAAAGCCCAATGTATGTGTCTAATTCCTGGACCAAGACACCATGAATTTCACCATGAACTGTCCTTTATTTCTCCATTTTGTATATCATCATAAAACAAGTTAAAATCAACATTTACTTTAAAAAATCAAAACTTTGATACGTTCTCATTTATATGAAACAAAAAAAAACATCGATGAACATTTAACTGTCGCCTGGAATAAAATCAAGTAAACAATTGACATAAATCTTTATCATCAAACCGCTTGGATGGGTGTTAAAAAGACATGCGTCTGAATGATGGAAATAAAAGTCGAATGAAAAACTAACTAAATCGATACTGCTTAAATTTTATCAATTCCTCAAGTAATTGCATTCTGCAGGAAACAAAAAATAAAATCTGACACATGAATAACATATTTTCAAACATGTATAAAAACGTACTGTGTATCCTACATTTTTATTCGATATGTAAATTTTAATGTTCTTAAAAAAATAAACGATAAATGATAAGCAGCTTTACGTATTAAATTTAAAAAAAAACATATAATCTTTCAAAAATTTTCTGTGATACACGTAAGGAATTTTACTTTCCTATCGTCGACTTCCCTTACGTATGCAGCAGTATACCTTAATCACCTGCATACGGAGTTTAGGTACCTCAGTTGAATCGATACACAAGAACATGCTCTATACGTCTAAACAATATCTAAAGCGAGGTTGATTAAATAAAATTATAGTCAAACAAGTTGACGTAACAAGAATATCACCAATCTCGTTGAAAGTCATCATTTCGGAAGTTCTATGGTCTATACATTGACCTAGTCAGCAAATATAATTGTTCATTGGTCAAATACTGACTGATGTTTTTCATCCTAATTGTTATTCCTTTATTTAAAAATTTTTACATTTTGTTCATTACATCAGAAAAAATCATTAATTCCCGTAAACCATACGACTCTAGCAGCACTTTCGAAAAAAAATTAATAAGAACTTTAGATTAAGAAACAAAAATTATGTTTCAAAGTGTGCGGCGTAGTGTTGAACTTTTGCAACTTATTTGTTACGAACGACAAATGAAAGGCTGATCGATATCGGCAAGTAAACACTCTCCCTGCTTTAATTTTACGAAGAAATTGTTGAAGTATATTATCATACCTTATCATAAGCTTTATTCCCACACGAATCAGACATGATATTCATTCGAAATGCTTTTAAACTCCGATTTCTTGTGTTTGTTTACATGAATTCTCGTTACCTTTCACTTTCACTCTGCTACTGCATGATCAACAGTTATGACGTCACAGGTTTGGTATTTAACCCCTGTGATAACTACAGAGACCCAGAAACGACAAAATTCCGTTTGTTTTATGCCTCTGCATATCTTGATTAATTTATACGACCTCAAATCAATCTAAGATATCGATTATAAGAAATTATTATCTCTTAACTTCACGTCATACAGCTTACTATGACGTCATATCATATAGGCAAGTAGAATATTTGGTTGTAACCTTAACCTACCTGCGTATATCGGATAATTGTAATTATGAGTAATAACTACATATCAAGGACGATTATATTTTATATTAAGACTAGTCACGTGATTCGACAGTCACGCGATTTTAGCACATTGACTTGAAGTATTAATGTTACTATAGGAATGACTCTAATTCTTGGCCAAATTATTCGATTATAACCTGGTTTGGGTATCAGTTTACGCTTTATAATCCGCGAAGCGGATTATAAAAAAGCGTAAACTGACCCAAACCAGGTTATAATCGAATAATTTGGCCAAGAATTAGAGTCATTCCTTATAATTTAATTTTTAAATAATTAAACAACTGTGGATGTAAAATTGTGCTGCTTTTTAAGAGTTCAAATTTGCCGCGCAATAATACATCCCTAGTAACGGAAGTGATTTGAAACAAGGGGACGTAATAACTTAAGGGGACGTAATAACAGATCTAGCAGCCATGATGTTTGTTTACACGAGGTAAGAGCGAGCTACTGTTTGAAGTTAAAAGTACATTTATTAAATTTAGAATTTTCCATGGACTGTAAATGTGGGATTGCATAGATACAAATGAATCAGCTGGTTGTCAAGGGGGTGTGTCCCCATACCAAACCAGGTTATTACGTTTTATTCTAGTGTTCTTTTTTGGAAATCAACCAATGAGAGACTAGAATATTATCAAAATTAAATTATATATAAATATCACTAGTGCAACATGTGCAAGGGCATAACCAAGTTAAATTTCCAAGTTTAGTATATAAATATTTTCAATACGCATTGCAGTTTCTAAAAAGTGCTGCGATCCTGTCTAAATTCTGCAATTTCACTGTTAAAATTATACTTGTATGACCGAATGCCATATTTTTTGCTGATCAGAGGCATAAAATATTGATATAATTAAATTGTTTTTAAGATTTCATCAGGATCGCAGCACTTTTCAGATACTTCAATAGTTCTATAGTTGAAATTGAAAAGCTTTGATCCTAGAGTGTATGCCCATGCACTATATCGATTTATTAAGACCCGCCACATTACCTATCCAGTGAAAGGTCTTGTCACAAGTACATGTATTAAATACGTGAAGTATGAAAGCCCAATCCCTTAGCGTTCAAAAGATGGCTAGGGTTCACGTTTTTTCATAAGTAGGGAAATTTCCAAGGTCAAGGTTGGTGGTATCCGATGAAAGGTATTGGCAAAAAGAATAGATTTGTGGAATATAATATAAATGTCCTGGTGTCTACTTTTCAAAAAATATGACCAAAGAAAAAGATTGGAATTTTTGTGTAAAAGTGGGTCAAACTCCAAGGTCAAATTTGGTGGTACCCGAACAAAGGTCATACCACATGGAATTAGCATGTAAAATATGAAAGTCATAGTTCCATTAAATCATTAGTTATGGGCATTGTTAAAGTTTTTGTGAACAAACAGAGAGACAGACAAATGGACGGACACGAAAAAAAAACTATACACCCTCGAAACTTCGTTTACGGGGGCATTAAAATCCTTGTCTTAACTTAATCTTAATAATTCTTAAAAATTGGACAGACAAGACGATCCATATAGTTTTTTCGAAGATTTTGTCACTTAAGAATTACTTTAACATGTTTACTCACAAAAACATAGGTAGTCTAAGATTACAAAGCTCACCTCGACGAATGTTATGAGTGTAAGTAATGCAAATCTCACATCATATTTTCTTCATACAAGTATCTACTATTTATCCCAACAACAATATTCTTGCAAGTTGTGTATAACCCCTTACATGGCATATACACATTTCTATGCATGTAGTGTGAAAAACATGTATAGTGTAAACAAATATTCAAAAACTTGTTAATACTGCAGATATCAAGGACTTCAAGTTCATTCGGATTAATCTGTTCACAAAACTTTAACCTGGTCTCTTGTATGGACAATATAGGTCAGATTCAACATCCAAAGCAAGTCTGAAAGTGTCCATCCCTAGATGCATCATCTATGCAAGTTTGGTTCAAGTAGGTCTTATAGTTACTTGGGAATGAAAATCTAGGTCAGATCCAGCATCCGAAGCAAGTCTGGTAGTGTCCATTCCAAGATGCATCATCCATGCAAGTTTGGTTCGGTTAGGTCTTATAGTTACTTGGGAATGAAAATCAAGGTCAGATCCAGCATCCGAAGCAAATCTTGAAGTGTCCATTCCTAGATGCATCATCCAGGCAAGTTTGGTTCATGTAGGGCTTATAGTTACTTGGGAATGAAAATGTAGGTCAGATGCAGCATCCGAAGCAAGTCCGGTAGTGTCCATCCCTAGACGCATCATCCATGCAAGTTTGTTTCGGGTAGGTCTTATAGTTACTTAGGCATAAAAATGTAGGTCAGATTCAGCATCCGAAGCAAGTCTGGTAGTGTCCTTCCCTAGATGCATGATCCATGCAAGTTTGGTTCAGGTAGGGCTTATAGTTCCTTGGGTATGGACCTGCTCCAAAAACTTGAACCTGGTCACTCATCTGGAAAATGTAAGTCAGATCCAGCATCCAAAGCAAGTCTGGTAGTGTCCAACCCCAGATGCATCAACCATGCAAGTTTGGTCAGGGTAGGGCTTATAGTTCCTTGGGATTGAACCTGCTCCAAAAACTTTAACATGGTCACTCGTTTGGAAAATGTAGGTCAGATCCAGCATCTGAAGTAAGTCTGGTAGTGTCCATCCCTAGATGCATCATCTATGCAAGTTTGATCCGGGTAGGGCTTATAGTTACTTGGGAATGTACCTTCTCCAAAAACTTTAACCTGGTCACTCATCTTGGGAATGGACCTGCTCCAAAAACTTTAACCTGGACACACATCTGGAAAATGTAAGTCAGATTCAGCATCCGAAGCAAGTCTGGTAGTGTCCATCCCTATAGATGGATTATCCATGCAAGTTTGGTCTGGGTAGGGCTTACAGTTCCTTGGGTATGGACCTGTTCCAAAAACTTTAACCTTGACACTCATCTGGAAAATGTAAGTCAAATCCAGCATCGAAAGCAAATCTGGTAGTGTACATCCCCAGATGCATCATCCATGCAAGTTTGCTCAGGATAGGGCTTATAGTTACTTGGGGATGGACCTGCTCTAAAAACTTTAACCTGGTCACTCATCTTGGGAATGGACCTGCTCCAAAAACTTTAACCTGGTCACTCATCTGGAAAATGTAAGTCAGATCCAGCATCCAAAGCAGGTATGGTAGTGTCCATATCCCTAGATGCATCATCCATGCAAGTTTTGTCTGGGTAGAGGTGAGCTAAAAATTGAGGTACTTTGCCAGGCATTTGTGCTAGATACCAGATGATTGCAATTTTGGTGTTTCAAATTTTTAAAAACAATTAGAAACAGGTTAAGAAATCAGAAAGTTTTTAAAAGTTGTATATTTTTTCAGACATTATGAAGATACAAAACAGAAATTTGGGGAACGTATCGTCTAACCTTAACAGCAAAGTTTGATCGAAAGGGTTCATTTTAAATCATCTCATAAGCTACCTTTATTGAGACCATGTCTTAATGTTAAATTAGGAAATTCTTGTTTTAATTAATTATCAAAGTGGGCATATCAAAATGTTAATAAAGATTCATTTTAAGCCACTGAAAAACAAGAGGCCCATGGGCCACATCGCTCACCTGAGAAGCTTTGACCATTCTGTTCTTTACTAGATTTCCCCCTTGTTATACATATTGTGACCCCACCCAAACCCACTCATCATAATTTAGACAAGTTGAAATCTATACTACCCTAGGATGCTTTCACATAAGTTTCAGCTTTTCAAAGATCATCCAATATTTCTATGTAAAACTTTGACTCCCCATTGTGGCCCTGACCTAACCCCCCCCCCCCCGGGTCATGATTTGAACAATTTAGAATCTACTTTACCCTAGGATGCTTCCACACAAGTTTTTCAGCTTTTCTGGCCCAGTGGTTCTTGAGAAGAAGATTTTTAAAGATTTTTCCTATACATTAATTTCTATGTAAAACTTTGATTCCCTATTGTGGCCCCGCCCAACCCCTGGGAGTCATGATTTGAACGATTTAGAATTTACACTACCCCAGAATGCTTCCACATAAGTTTCAGATTTTCTGGCCAAATGGTTCCTGAGAAGAAGATTTTTAAAGTTTTTCCCCATATATTTCTATGTAAAACTTTTATTCCCCTTTGTGGTCCCGCCCTATTCCCGGGGGTCATGATTTGAACAATTTAGAATCTACACTACCCCAGGATGCTTTCACATAAGTTTCAGCTTTTTTTGGCCCAGTGGTTCTTGAGAAGAAGATTTTAAAATTTTTTTCCTATTATTTCTATGTAAAACTTGGATTTCCCATTGTGGCCCCGCCCAACCCCCGGGGGTCATGATTTGTATAATTTAGAATTTACACTACCCCAGAATGCTTCCACATAAGTTTCAGCTTTACTAGCCCAGTGGTTCTTGAGAAGAAGATTTTTAAAGATTTTTCCTATATATTTCTATGTAAAACTTGGATTCCCCATAGTGGGGACCCGCCCTGCCCCCGGGTGTCATGATTTGAATAATTTAGAATTTACACTACCTCAGGATGCTTCCACATAAGTTTTAGCTTTTCTGGCACAGTGGTTCCTGAGAAGAAGATTTTTAAAGATTTTTCCTATATATTTCTATGTAAAACTTGGATTCCCCATAGTGGGGCCCCGCCCTGCCCCCGGATGTCATGATTTGAACAATTTAGAATTTACACTACCTCAGGATGCTTCCACATAAGTTTCAGCTTTTCTTGCACAGTGGTTCTTGAGAAGAAGATTTTTTAATGACCCAATCCTATTTCTGTCTTTTCTTGATTATCTCCCCTTGCAAGGGGATGTGTCCCTTCATTCTAACATTTTAAATTCCCCTTTACCCAAGGATGCTTTGTACCAAGTTTGGTTAAAATTGGCCTATTCGTTCTTGAGAAGAAGTCGAAAATGTGAAAAGTTTACGGACGGACAGACAGACGGACGACAGCCACATGCTTCTTCAGGTACACATTTCCGAGAGCTTCTGCACACCATACAAATTACTTTAGCAAAAGTTCTTTGAGCTTTTGGCTTATATGAACATATAAAATAAATGGTAAAACACTTTAAAAAACAACTTTATTGAATATTAAAATATTTAATATTCTATTGAATATTCCTCTTACACATTAACCTAATAAATGTATTATCATGATTATGAACCTGTTTAACATTCATGATAAAGGTTATATACCAGTTAAGTGCATTTTTACCATATGGCGCCTCAAAGAATGTTTATGCATTACCTTACTACATTTATCACAAGCTGTCTTCATCAGTCCTTGATGGAGGGCTTCATGAGTCCGGAGGCTCAATTTATTGATGAAAGTTTTTTCACAAGTGCTACATCTAAATCGAGCATGAGAATTTTTCTCTTTCTTGTGACTAGTTGAGTGCATTTGTAGCATGTGGCGCCTCAAAGAATGTTTATGCATTACCTTACCACATTTATCACAAGCTACCTTCATCAGTCCTTGATGGAGGGCTTCATGAGTCCGAAGGCTCAATTTATTGATGAAAGTTTTTTCACAAGTGCTACATCTAAGTCTAGCATCAGAATTTTTCTCTTTCACGTGATTCTCTTCTGAATGACTGCCACTGGTCTCATGTTTATGTTTGCTCCATTTGTGACTTTCATATCGCAACCTTTCACAAAAGCCCTTTCCGCAATATTCGCAAACAAAAGGTATGTCTGAAATTCGCGATTTTGTTTCCAGACTCAAATCATCATGGATTCTGTGCCTTACCATATGATGTCGAATATAAGACTCAACAAAAAGTTTTCCACAAATCTCACACAGAATCTTAGTAGAGGAATCATGGGTATTCATGTGCAGAATTCTGGCAATCCTACTGCAAAATCTCCTCCCACAAATCTCACAGAGAAATGGCTTTTCTTCAGTATGTAATCTTTTATGATCTCTGAGCCTCCTTTTGGATTTCAATATCTTTCCACACACATCACAAGAAAACCTCCCAGGTTCATGTCTCTGCATATGCAGTTTAAGAAGATATCTTTTTTTGAATGTTTTTGGACACTTATCACATGCAAATGCTTTTGTTCTTGCCTTTGAAAAATGTGTATCTCTGTGTTCGCAAAGCGAAGAGGAGAAAACAAAGGCCTTTTCACACAAATCACATTTATATGGTTTTACGGTGCTGTGCAACAGTTTTAGGTGCCTTTCATAGGTAGATTTCTGCTTGAAGGATTTCTGACAACTATCACAAACATATGACTCTTTCTTCTTCTTGACTTGTTTTGGACCTGAACCCTGGAAATTTAGGTGCACTGGATCTGTAAGCTTTCCATCCCCTTGCTTATTTTGTGCCACTGTCGTATCAGAGTTCAATTTTAGATTGCTCCATAATGTTTGACACTTTTTACACAAGTTTTTTGGAAATTGTGTTTCTTCAAATGTTTCTACACGAACTGGTTGCTTACAAAAAATGCAAGCAAACGATACTTTCACACAGTTTGTTCTTTTTTTGTGCCGTGTATATGCCTCCAGGTCCGAAAAGATATTTCCACACTTCCCGCATTCTGGTATTTTAGTTCGAATGACTCGGACAGTTTTGACTACTTCTTCATCCCTCTCATACGTTGCTAAGTTAGCCTCTTTTATTCCAGCTTTGAGTTTATCGCAGCTGATACCATGAACGAATTTCAGATGTGCAAATGCACTCATTTTGCAAGCGAAAATCTTTTCACAATATCCACATTTTTTGCATTCGCTTTGTAGTCCTTTGTGTTGTCGAACGTGCCTCTGAAGGACTAAAGGATCACTGAAAGTCTCTTTACAAATTCCACACTTATAAAACTTGTAGCCCATTTCTTCCATTATATCTTTGGTGATATTTTTCTCTTTAATAATTATTTCGTCTGTTATTAAACATTCTTTTGGACTTTTCTGAAACACAAAAAAACTCCTTACTTCATTTCCCTAATGAACAATTTATGAATGTACAAGATGCATTGGAAAAGGTAACCAGAGGACATAATGTTTACATGAGTTCTATTGGTCTTGTTGTTTATCACCTATAAAAATAATATTTTTATCGTTTGTCAACTTTTACCCAATGCTAAGGTCCTTCTTTAGCCAAATAAAGTCCAAACATTATATCCTCAATCAACAGATTCTGAGGATGCTTCAATATAAAACTAATACAGTAGGCCTTTCAATTGCCACTAGGGGTTGGTGTTATGAAAGATAGCTCACTGCTGAAACTTGTTTAGAGCAGGCTCGGGGTATCTAACTGTTAACACGCAAGGCAGTTTTTATATTTCCCAAGTGTTTCTTTGCTCTCAGTAAAATCCAGTGGTTTTAAAATTTAGCACCAATGTGAAACTTATTTACTGTATAGTTGCAGACACCGGTTTACTGCATATAATTAAAATTTTTAATTAAAATAAAAAGTGAAATCTACCCTCCTTCTCAGTTCTAACCTTATTAAATTTTTATACTTGGTCGTTCCCCTTCGTGCATAGTCACCTAAGTTAGATGATCAATTGTTGTCCCCCACTTTCGTGAAAGCGAGGGGACATTAAATCTCATTCTTCTGTCTGTCAGTCTGTAAGTCTGTCCGTCACAAAAACTAACCTTGTCCATAACTTTTGATTTAGTGGAGCTATGACTTTCATATAACACATGTGTATTCCTCGTGACAAAACCTTTCTTTGGGTACCATCAAATTTGACCTTGACCTTGAAGTTTAACCCACTTTTACACAAAAAATCCAAACTTTTACTTTGGCCATAACTTTTGGATGGTAGGTACTAGGACTTTCATATTTCACAAATGTATTCTTTGTGGCAAGACCTTGCATTGGATACCAACAACCTTGACCTTTTGACCTTGTCCATGGAGTTTCATGTACTTATGAAAAAATTTTGACCTTAACAATAACTTTTGAACGGTGAGGACTAAGGCTTTCGTACTTCACATATGTAATCCTTGTGAAAAGACCTTTCATTGGATACCAACAACTTTTACACTTTGACCTTGACCTTGGAGTTTTAACTACTTTTTAAACTTTAACCTTGGTCACAACTTTTAAACAGTAGATACTAGGACTTTTATATTTCACCTATGTATTCTTTGTGGCAAGACCTTTCATTGGATACCAACAACCTTTACCTTTTGACTTTGACCTTTCAGATTTACGTACTTATGAATGAAATTTAACCTTGACCATAACTTTTGAATGATGAGAGCTAGGGCTTTCGTACTTCACATGTGTAATTCTTGTGAGAAGACCTTTCACTGGATACCAACAACTTTTACCCTTTGATCTTGACATTGGAGTTTTAACTACTTTTAAAAAACTTTATCTTTGGTCACAACTTTTGAACGATAGATACTAGGACTTTCATATTTCACATTTATATTCTTTGTGGCAGGACCTTTAATTGGATATCAACAGCTTTGACCTCTTGACCTTGACCTTAAAGATTTACGTACTTATGAAAAAACTTTAACCTTGACCATAATTTTTTTACAGTAAGGGCATAGGCTTTCATACTTCACATATGTAATCCTTGTGAGAATACCTTTCATTGGTTTTCAACAACTTTGACCCTTTGATCTTGACCTTGGAGTTGACCTTTATTTAAAAAAAAACTTTAACTTTGGCCATAAGTTTTTAACGGTCAGGATTAGGGTTTTCATCCTTTAAAAAAATCAACTTCAATGATAATTTCTAAATAAATGACATATGATAGGGTGTTCAACATGTTCAAATTAGACACAATATGTCATAAAAAATAACATCTCACCCACAAAGACACCGAAACCGGGGGAACACAATTCTTTGAATTTGCTTGTTGCATTTACTTGTAAAAATATATATATTTACACAGGAAACAAAAAAGCGCGAACATTTTGATATGAAACATGTTGAAAAATACATTATAATATCGAAAAATTAACTTCTAATCATAATTATGTATTGGAAAGGCAGATATCCTTAAAATTTGTTTGAAAAAATAAATTTCATTTCAAAGGTTAAATTAGTTATTGTGTACACTGTAGTTTAAATACATGTACATGCACATAAAGGTGTAGCAGGAATGGATTTTGTTATATACATTTATGCCTTGGATTTGAGTAATAATATGTTATTATCAATGTTTTCATACATTTATGTGTATACTGCCTTATCCATAATACCATTTGTTTATATTTATGTTTACAAACCTTCTTAGGGAAAAGCACGTGTTGCTTCCATCAAATCTTTTGGGCTAATGTTTATCTAAATTTTGATTGGCTATTTATACGGAAGTTAACTTTTGGATGTCACTAATATCAGTCAAAGTTCGTACCCTTCGTGTGCATCCACTAGGATTCTAAGTTGAATTTTCTTTTGTTTCCAAAAAGTATAAAAACCCGTGTAACTGCTATTTTAGTGGGGAATCTTAAAAAGCATTGATTAACTAACTGTAAGTTCTCTCACTTTTAAAGAGGTTTATTAGGTATTTAACAGGTTGCACCCTCAGAAATTATGTAAAGATATAATTAGGTATTTGTACAAAAATTGTCGTTGTCTATTGCTCCTGTTAAATTTATTAGGCCATAAAACTAAAAGTTAGGAATTAGGTTTTCCACAAATAATGTAAATAAGGGGTTTTCTAAATTCCTCTAAGCCTTTTCCCCCAGCTAGGTTGGGCTAGCGTTTCTGTACGCTAGGTTGGGGGGGGGGGGTGATTTTTGCTGGTTTTTCCAAATAGGTTTTTTTTCACAAGAGAGGAATTTACAATTGCTATTTTTTTATACCATTTTTTTGTCTACACAAAGGTTAAATACATTTTGTTGTTTATTGAAACTGGTGTTTTAATTACTATTGACATGAGGTTTTGAAATAAGGTACAAATAGGCTCGGAAATAAGATCAAGCAGAATCTTAAATCAAAATAAGAACATGGGAAATAATTTATATGAACTGATGAAACAGTGAAAATATAGGAGAGTGTTAAAAATATTCTAGAACCACTAATGATAATTGTGTTCTGAGAAATACTCCTATTACAAAGGAATGAACATGATGAAGGTTATTTTAATAAACTTTGTTATACGATTAAACATAACCATAACTTGAAGCAGTCAACTCTTTTTTAAAAGCTGCTTTTTTGTTGCAAGGGGATAACAAGGTTTAACTGTATACACTTTTGATATTAAACATAACATTATGTACAAAGATATAAAATACGTACCGTAACATGACTACTTTCAACCTGTGGTTCTCCTCTTACTGTTCCAGAAGACTGAACCTCATCGATAATCATGGGACTTTCTTCCACTTTTACTTCAGTTTTTAATTCTGTTGGTAGATCCAAGTTTGGGACAGGTGGTGGATCCCCTTTCTGCACAGGTTGAAGGATGACCGAAAAGCTCTGTTCTGTAACCTCTACATCTGCTGGTAATACTGTTGAAGTGTTCCCAGGTAATGTTTTGTTCTGAGACTTCGTACCATGTGAGGGTGAGCAGCTGCTTGTTGTTAATGTTTTCTTGAAACAATTTGTGGTGATATCCTGACTGTTGGGTACCATTGAGGCTCCAGTGACATTTAAATCTTGCTTAAGATGTAAACTATTCTGAATATTTTTTAGCTGATTTAGATTAACAGCACTTAAAATACTTATACCATTGTCCAGAACTTTGGAATTGCCATTGGTTGTTTCGTTCATAGCATTTGGTTTAGAGATAGTAACAGCTGTGTTTTGGTGAACAGGCATTTTACTTGGTACCTTGTCATCACTGTTGACAAGAACTGGGTTGGACAGTGTTGTACCTTTGGTTTGAGCCTCTCTCCTAGAATTTTTAGCATTCTTTGCATTGGTTGAAAGCACCATATTTTTAGGAACCTGTATCAGACACAAATTTTTCACAGGATAATTCACAAAAGGAAATTTAAGCTGTGAAAGGTTATTCATGTTCACACTAGGCTGAAGTGAATGATTAATTCCGAGGTTGTTGGTGGGCAGAGAAGCATGCTGTGTCTCAATGCTATCTGTGTTCTCACTAGGCTTGGTTGACTTCTGTGTTCGAAGGCTGTCTGTGTTAACTTTTGCCTGAGATGACTGATGCACTCCAAGGCAGTTGGTGTTCAAAGGGGCCTGAGAGGTCTGTTGGATTTTGGTGCTGTTGGTGTTCACACAAGTCTGAGTGATTTTATTGGTTAAAAGGCTTTTTATTCTCCTACAAGCTGTAGGCTGGGAAGGATGCAGACCTGCGATGTTTGTGTTCTCTAAAGGATCACTTATTGTTGCAGGTGAACTTGTAATGTTTTTCAGGTCTTTCTCTGAATGATTTAGCGAAGCACAATGTTCACTTGCTTGCAATTGACTTTGATTCATGAGTGAAGTTTGGTTATCTGAAATTGAAGTCTTATCAGAACTGTAGTTTTCACCGGAAGCAGAAGCTGAACAAGGTTGAATTCTGGGAAATTTTTTAAGGTGGACATCATTCAGTGGATTGAGAATTTTCATTCTGCTGACAACTACTTCCTGCAACTTGTTCTTAATGGTGGGTACTAAATTAGTAGACTGAGGGGTGGATTCATCAGGCACTTCCTTGTTTATTTCACTGTTAGAACAAGTGACCATTTTAATTTTTCAGCAAGTCCAAATAGTATACAATCTATCAATATCTTTGATTTCACTAAGGCCTAAAAAAAAATATGTTTGTTTCCTGTAACCCGACCGACCCATTCAAATTATCCCCGGGTGGATTTTTTTTTCTGACAAATGGCAAAACTTCGTTTGATCAATCAGCTGATTCCATTAATTAAATTTATAAAATAGCTTGTAGCTTTATTTGAGACATAAAATATGTCAATCTAGTTTACATTTACCTTAAATATAAAGAGTAATCATTATTGTAACAACAGTTTCCCCCTACAACTTTCTGAAGTTTGTTTTCTGCCGCTCAGCAGCCATTTTGGATGCCATGTTGGGTGTCCACTGTAAATATAACACCTGGTATTTTCAGTCCGGGGATGTTTCACCATTTATAAGCAAAAAAAAAAAAAAAAAAGAATTTCCGACCTACCGACCCTTGATTTTTTGGGAATGTTACAGGAAACAAACTTATTTTTTTTTTAAGCCTAATGGGTATTTTGTTTCTTTTGAGTTGGACATGAAGTTGTAATCCTGTCTTTCTTCATGTTTCAAGTTATATGCCATTGTCCATTATAGTGACAAAGCAATCATTCAGTCCAAGAAATTGAAATTGAAATTGAACGTTTCATCAGGAAAACATCACCAAAACTAGAAAAGAAAATAATACATTAGATAATTGTCACGTGTAAATGCTTTAGCAACACTGTCAATAAGAGTACCTCTCAGGCCACACCAATAACATTTTTTGCTCGTCGGACCCACACACTCGTATTTAAACAAAACTATAAAAATAATATTAATTTAAAATTCCCACACCCTTGGAATTCTATGCTGTTTTCTGTTGCATTTCCACTCTATCTATGGTATTTTTATCTACTTACACTGCAAATCAGAAAAAAAAATAATTTTCCACTCAATTTTTTTCATGACCCGCCAAAAAAATTTTGCGAACTACAAAGGTAATAATAATATTATTTAACCGCTAGCCAGCTCGTCCTTTTTTCATCAAATGTCCGATGAACAAGAAATTAAATTAGTGTGGCCTCAAATTTTAAAAATGTTTAAAAAAGAGAAAAATTTCCCCAGTGAATTCTCATTCTACATTTATGCATGGTTTGATTCTGTACACTGATATGTGATTAATTCTGCAGGTGACAGAACCAGAGGAGGAAGGTTAATGTGTCTTAATATGTTGAGGGTGCAACCCTTAGGGCAAGCGCAAATATTTATTCAGTTGCCACTAGTCTGTGGGCTGGTGCTTGAAATATTTTTGATTGCGCACCCCTGTATCGTTGAGATTTTTATCTTTATGAACATGATAAAATGACCTTTCACCAAAGTACATACAAGAGGTAGTTTTTAAATTATTTTTTTCAAATCATTCAATGGTGATGAAACGATTGTTGCTGACGATCAATTATTGATCAATTTTGGGTGTTTGATTCCGATTATCGATTACCGATTTCATAATTGATAGTCGTCCAAATAAACTTGTATGATTTGAACAAAACAAACATGTACACATTAACAATATATGTAAAATGAAAAAAGGTCAACAAAAAGACAAAGACAGTTAACAACAATCAAGTAGAAATTTACCCATATCCAGGGAATGCATAGATAGAATGTACTATTGTTAAAATGATATTGTCCTACGGATTCGGTTTAATGATAGAATTTTTTTCGTAATGTAGCAAGAGAAACACAGGCAATATCTCCTACTAAGTGCATTTACTGCAGATAATCTAGAGAATTCCGAATGTTAACATGGCAAGTAAATTTGAAGTCAGAGAAAAATGTTGAGAACATTGGATTTGCATCTTTATATGGATTATTTTTTGTGATAAAAGGCATAAGCAATTATTTCCAGTGAAAATCCTTTTATATTTTTCAAAATCATTTAGGAGTGGATCCACTCCGATTTGCTACATTTCAAGTATATGGGACGTATTTTAACTGTGATGAGGGCTTATAATGAGACACAAAACTTTAGGAGATTATTCTAACTAGGGAATGCAAAATCTGATGTTATGACAAACATTTTTAGTTTTTATGAGCAAATGTATAATTGTTTTGTTTCTTTGTTACATATACAACAAAAGGTTGTCTTTAGAATAAACTTGATAAAATTTTATTTTTAGTTTGTTCCATAAATGATAAATGCTATATAAAGAAATGGAATTTTGTATTTGAAATTTTAATTACCAATTAAGTCCATCATTGATCGATTAAGCAACTCTGATTTTGACCGATTATCTATTATGAAATTTTCCCGATTATTCAACACTATCATTCAAGTAATTTCTATGAGAAGAAAACAAGAGGCCCAAGGGCCTTGATTCGCTCTTCTGATAAATTGTACAACCTATCACTTGTATTTGAAGCCTCTAACCCTAAGTATCCTAAGACCAAAGTTGCACCAACTGACAAAGTTTGATGATTCTTAGCCAATAAGGACTACTTCTTGGTCTACATTCTTGGAAAACCCCAAATGCATCAACTTACACAGTTTGATTATTCTAAGCCAATAAATACCTAATATTCTTAAATATAGCCATAAAATGTCGAAAGAAGGTCACCATGACCTTATTTTTGGTCGTCACTCTCGGAAAACCCAAGATGCATCAACTGACAAAGTTTGATGATTCTAAGCCAATAAATACCTAAGATACTTAAATTTAGCCATAAAATGTCAAAAGTAGGTCACCGTGACCTAATTTTAGTTGACATTTTTCAGAGTCCAAAGATGCATCTGCTGACTCAGTTTGATGATTCTAAGCCAATTTGTACAGGAAATACTCAAATATAGCCATAAAATGTCAAAAGTAGGTAACCGTGACCTAATTTTTGGTCGTCACTCTCCAAAAACTAAAGATGCATCAACTGACAAAGTTTAATGATTCTAAGCCAATAAGTACCAGAGATAATTAAATATTGCCATAAAATGTCAAAAGTAGGTCACTGTGACCTAATTTTTGGTCGTCACTCTCCGAAAACCCAAGATGCATCAACTCACAAAGTTTGATGATTCTAAGCAAATAAATACCCAAGGTACTTAAATATAGCCATAAAATGTCGAAAGTAGGTCACTGTGACCTACATTTTGGTCGACATTTTCAGAGTCCCAAGATGCATCACCTGACCAAGTTTTTGATGATTGTAGGTCTGACGGTAATGCCTTTTAAACAATTTGAAAACATATGCCTGCAAAATTCTAAAAGTAGGTTACAGTGACCTACTTTTTCTTAAAATATGTTTTAATGTCACAAGATGCAACAACTTATAAGATTTGATGATTCTAACCCTTTCAGTGCCTGAAATAATAGAATTAAATGTTTTAAAAAAGTTA
>NW_026922065.1:0-19160 GCF_032062105.1 Saccostrea cuccullata | reverse complement strand
ATATATATATATAATCTAAAATACATAATTTATCTTATATATCCAGACATTGTCTTTGATAATTGTGGAAATGCAAAAAGTTTCTACCTTTTACCCACCATAAAATCCATCTCTTTATGATCGCCTATAAGTCGGACATAGATTTTTAGAAAAAATTTAACCCCCAAAATACCGACTTATAGGCAGTATATACGGTAGGTAAAACTTTAAGGTCAAGGTTCATTGGGTTAAAAAAAAAAAATTTAGAAAGTTTTGTGGTAATTGCAGGAAATATAAAACACACCCTTTTATCATTCAAAAGTTATCCCAAAGGGTTTAAAATTTATTGTACAAGCACATACAGCGTCAATAAGAGGCAGACACAACAAATGAATTTATGTCCCTTCCCTTTCCCAAATGGGGGAAAAGAATGCCACTGTTTTTGAAAGAAGATTTATGAGGGAAAAAACCCCCTGTATTTTTAACGAAATATTTGTGTTTTTATGTCATTTTGTTTGTTGTTAAACATCCCTCTCAGGAAATTTTCACTCATATGGAGACACCACCATTTGAAAAATAATGAGGACAAGTTAGATTTGAGGTCAACATTCATTTCAGGAGTTTCCAACCATTAAGACGTAAAGAAATATTAACTGATCCTTCCCCTCCCCCCTTTCCCCGACCCCTGTTTGTTCATGTATGCAAAAAAATGTTTGTACAAATAGTTTAATATGGTCCATCTCTGAATGATTCTCATTCATAATTCTAGGAAGTATGTTGACACAAATTCATGAATAAAATGTCAAGTAATCTTATAATTGATGCACTTTTTTTTAATTTAATGCACATTTTGGAACATTTCCAGCTCATTAGGAGAGTGGGGATGACCTCTAACCAAAATTTACATAACAAAAACACAAGAAAAAAATTTTATGTATAGTCAAATGGAAAAATTTTCCCTATTTTTAGGAGTCACATGATCATTTGTCATTACAGGGACGGGGAAGTGGTTTGGGAGACCCCCCTCAACACCCCCCCCCCCCCCCCCCGGAAATTTTGCAGGACAAAAAAACGGAGGAAAAAAAAACTTTGGATCCCCTAAGTGTCCCTCCACCTAAAAAACAATCAAACCATAACTTTTTTTTTCTTGCTTTAGGAAATTCTGGTCGGCCCCCCCCCCCCCCCGGCCCTCCCAAATAACAAATGCTGGATCTTGCAACTGAATGTAACGTTGAAAAGGGGGGAAAACTTTCAGTTAAATTTCGTCATTGTAGCATCGGTTTCCCTTTTGATCCTTTAAACTTTAACCTAACCTTTTGCATTTCAACTATTTTACCCAAATTATACCAAAACTTGTACTTACCGATTATTTTTATTTAGGCCCTGTCATTTCATAAATATAACCCAGTTAAAACACAAAATGAAAAAATTTCCTCCCGACATATATGCAAATATCCAACTAGTACCACTGCAGTGCAGTAAATCAAAAATGATAATGCCAAGGAAAACAGACTTAAGTTGGGTACGGACGAATGTGATGCAGGTGTTCAGATACATGATAATGGAAAAACAAATTGAAAATTATCATTTACAAAAAGTTTTTTTTTTAGTTTGCAATTAGGCCTTTTTGAAAAAACAACAAAAAAGGGTGTGTTTGTGTGTGTGTGTTGATGGGAGACGGGGGGGGGGTTGACTATTGAATTGATTGTGTATATGGCAGTTTCAAGAAGTTTCTGTCTAATCAAATATAAATAAACTTTGCACATATTGAAAAATTCATCAAAAAAGCTTTACACTAATTTGAAAAATATTATTTGTTGTTAATCTATATGAGAAAATAGATTTAAAAAGTTCCAATTATGTGCCAAAAATCCCCCCCCCCTTATCAAACCTAATTTACATCATTAATTTAATTCTGATTTTTATTTCTGAGGGTAATGTTTAAGAATATGAAATACCTATAAAATGGAGGCCCATGGGTAACATGGTCACAGCTGCAGATCTGTAGCGTTATGGTTTTATATATTAGTCTTTGATGCAGACCCGTATTGCAAAAAAAGGGGCAATTTTTTGCCACTTTGGGGGGGAAAATTTTTCCACTTTTTAGCATCGGTCAATTTACACCTTTCACTCCCTAATTCTAGGACATTATTTCATAAACTGTAATTTTTTTTTCCCTCTCCCAACCCTTTATAGTCGTCTCTACTAGAGATAAACTCGCTTGATTAAAATTATTTGTTAGATTGCTATTGTTTATTGCCTGTAAGATTACTATAAAGGCGGGAGGTGGACAAAAATACATATTGGCCAGAGAATGTGTCTAAAAAAAATAGCAGCTAACTCTCGATTCCCGCCTACATTTTGGAACCATTTAATTCAAAGAAATAGCAATTTGGCCATAAAATCTTTGTTAAATACAAAGAACACTTCAATGGTGCTATACGGAAATTATCCAAAATTTCCCGCTCTTGAAAAAAGGGGGATAGAAGATATTTTTATTGAAATTGGAGTTTCAAGCATCACCATATTTTGAAATAGTCTTGGATTTGATTAAATGTTCTTTATATCTTTTCTTATGTTTAAGGCAAATAAATAAAAAATAAATATATCAATTAAATAATGTTTAGTTTATAACGCTTTGAAATTGGTGGAAAATAAGCATTTTTATCGGTTTTTTTTCAATAAACAAGCCCCCCCCCCCCGTTAAAAAAAAGCTTTGGGATAACTTGTGAAATAACATACCATATTACCTGTAAAAAGGAATTTTTGTGACAGGGGGGGGGAAAGTTTTAAAAAATTTTTTGTTTTCCATTGATTTCTAACGAAAAACAAAGTTTTACCAAAATTTTAAAGTTATTTTTTTTTTTCCCAAAAAAGTAATGTTTTTTCAAAAAATATAATTATCTATAAGAAAAATTAAAAATGCATCGAAATATTAACTTTTTAAAAATTTATTGGAGGTAGGGGGAGAACAATATTATCGTTGGAGTGAAAAGGGAGTTGATTGACTAATGCTAAAAGGGAGAAATTTTCCCAAAAATATCAAAAAATATTGCGCGTAAATTGCACCTTTTTTGATATGGGGATTGTGTGTTATGATCAAAGACAAATAAAAATTATATAAAACCAATTGCAGCTACATGGTCACCCGAGCAATTATGCTCAATTTGATGAATACATGTATTATGTAAATTATTGAATTATATTGACTTTTTTTTGGGAAAGCTCAATATGAAGAAGTGTGCATTTAGAGGAAACACCTTGTGGGGTATTACTGTCTCATGACAGCATCTAGTTGTTCACTGGTGCTATGTTTTTTTCCAATCTGTTTTAAGTTAGTAATTGACTTGCCTTTAGTCCTGTGCCGAAAATGTAATTTAAAATTGGTGCAATTCTGATTTTATTGTCATTTTTTTTAAAAATTTTCAAGGCATTAACAGTTTCTCAAAAAAAATTATTATATATCATTGTATATTCTATATTTGAAGTAAAAACAAAATGAAATTTTTCCCCCAATGTAATCCTTTTTAAAACACCTACAAAAATGACATCGGGGGTATTTAGTAGCACATCCATGACGCCAAAAAGATCCAAAGCATGATTGATAGAACTTATGTGGCCACAGGTATGATCCGACATCTCTATAAAAATTAAAATAAAAAAAAAATTTTAAAAAAAAAAAGACCTGAGTATTCAGTAACTGAGTAAAAGACATTCCTGGAGGGAACAGAGGAAGATAATCGACAAAAATTCTTTTAAGGTTCATCGGAACTCTGATAAGAGAGATAACTCGTTATGGCATGAAAGTTTAACTTAAAGTATCTTTTTGTCCAATTCTGTCTCGCAAGATATGGTATTATTGTCTGTATTTATTCATTTCTTATAGAAAATCATAAAGGTTCAAGCAACATTTTATATGAGTGAAAAGAGGGTTTATGAACCTTTAAGAATGTCATTATGCGATGTTAACTGACATCAAATTATACTTAGAAAATAACTCCGGTTTGGGGTTCAGATCAGAGCATGCTCGTTTGACAGTTTTTTATGCTTGACCAGAAATGCTACATGGATGCTAATGTGGAGTGGTGAATACGATATTAAACCAAACCTATAATAGCAAAGTAAGAAAGTTACCTTCAAAATGAATAAAAATACTAGAGGTACTGTGAGCAATGAGCTCACTAAATGATACCCCCGCCTCCCATAATGTCGATGTGTTGTTATATATTGTTTTACGGTAATGTGTAAAGAGGAATAACTCGTCCAATCAAATGTTATCCAGAATCTTCTATTATGTGACGTCATAAGGTAAACAAAAAATGGCAATGTCCAATGTTTTGCTCTGGGAAACGTAAAATAAGTGTCGAATAAAAAAGTAAAATAGGAGGTGCACAATGGCAATATGTAATAAAGATTCTGTGAAAGTTTCATTAAATTTCACTCAGTAGTTTAAGAGGAGTTGCGGATAAAAGAAAAAGCGTAACAGACGGACGGACAGACAGACGGACGGACGGACGGACAACAACGTACAGACGGACGGAAATCCCGATCACTATATACCCTCCCGCTTTTCAAGCGGGGCAGGTATAATAAAATAAATATCTAAATAGTCAAGTAAGGGAACACTGCAGGAAACAGGAAGAAAAGAATGATAGAGACAGAAAAGAACAAAGCTTCAAGAATTTCATACACAAAGGCGTTTATAGCAGCCATAGAAAACAGTTCAATGTCGAAATCTAAAATTAAGTAGGAACTATTTTGAGATCCCATAACAAGAAAGACCTCAGAAAATAAAACGGTTGTCACTCCTAAAGCACTTATACATCTCGTATACCCCGCTTATGTCGAAGTATATTCGAAGTTCCAAGCCCTACTTTACCTAGCTTATCTCGAAGTGCAGTGAATTTTTCGGTCTACTGAACACACTTGGCGTGGTGACTTCACACATTCTCACCAGTGGTTATTAATTAACACCTTCGAAGGGGGAAATCTTAATTAATCCCTAGCTCATGTTGGGTATCGGTGGCAGGGTAATTGGTATCACAGCTTGGTTGTTTGGTGTAGTTTACAATCGACAAAACAAACCACTTCCCAGCAATTCAGAAATTAAATGTAGATGTATTTGCGATATTGCATCTAAAAATATGCTCTGTATAATTAAAATCATAAATTCATAAAACACATAGATTTTCAAACATAAACATAATTTTATTAAACAGTTAAGTTGCAGTTGACTGTCATTTGCATTCTTAGTTTCGTAAACTATGTGTTCCTTAGTAGTACTTCGTAATGTAATACATGTAAGCTATTAATAATATTCAGCTGCACAGTTTAAATACTGATTATTTTTTAGTGCTCTATATAACTTCATCAAATAATGGTTTTTTTTTTTTTTTAAATCGTCTTTTTCTTTTTCTTACGGAGAAGGTTCTTCAACTATAACTCTAATGATACTTCCCATTTAACCACTTAAGCATGGCCTGGAAAATGTAAAATCGCTGTATAAGCAATAAGGCATGTATGTTAAATAGTTTTACAATTATACACGATAAAGAACACAACAACATTGTATTTCGTAATACTTATTGCAAATATGCTTAAGAGTCTTCACCATGAAGACAACGTGTTTGGTAATACAGGATAGTTTAATGCATGAAAATAAATACGAAAAAACGGTAAATTATTGATACGACTTTGGAAGATAACTGGGATCTCGAACCCGGATATCTCAAGTCGTGTCCAGGTCCCCTCAACTTCGAGATACTGATATTTCACTGTACTTGATGCTTTAAATGTGAAAATGTATCATTTTAGTACGAGCACAAAGATGAATTCAAAGATGCGTATCAGGCAGACTTAATGTACGGAGTCTTAGTTCTAACATTATTTTGTTCCCCTCTGTCTTTTAAATATTAATCTCTTAAAAATGTAAATATCTTAAAACTTCCCAAAAATTTGATGAGTGTTTGCTGTGCTCAAAATTTATGTAGAAAATAAATAAAATCAGACTTATCTTTCTTGTGATGTTGGGTAATCTACAATAGCAAAGTTTATTGGGTACATGTACATTAACCGGTTTATTCATGTTTTAATGAGATTTATTCAAACAATTGCTAAGTCTCAAGACGAGCGTCTTTACTCTAGTCTATGCTCTTTCTCTACGGCGATCACGAGGCGGCAAGATAGCTCTTCCTCCTTGTCAACAACTCCCAACTTTGCCCTTTTAGCAGATATAATTATAAATTAACGTAACTGGTTATACCTTCCATGGGGGGAATGGGGATCCCTTTATAAAATATGGGAATGACACATTTTTGTTTTATTTCAGTTCTCTAATATGCACTTTATATGTTATGAATAAAGTAAACCTTTTTTCCCAATTAGGTTTATTTTCTAATATATCGTTTTCATCTGATACATGGAAAAATATTTTAATGGTTTTTAAATTTCCCAAAACTTCCATTGATATTGAACAGTTTTTTAGGTAAAACGGTACGTCAATTTATAAAAAAAAAATGATTAAAGGCCTTCCAGATCATAGGATTTCGTTTTTTACAACCGAAACACACTAAACAACCTCTTTTAAATAACATGATATCTAATTTAACTGTAACATACTGAAAGTATTCTTAAATTAAAGACTCAAACAGATGTTCTATTTTATTCATAGTATTATTATCTGGACAATAAACAGGAGGATGGTTTAAAAATATACATTTTCTGTCATCATTACCTCTTCAAAACAGAAATATAGTCTTTAAGGATTCAAGTAAATTGTGGATAAATGCAATGATTTTATTTCTCAAATTCTGTAAAAATTATTGTTGTTTCGATATCATTGTTAATATTGAACGGCGCATTGACGAAAAAAATACTAATGATTTTACCCATTTTTATTTTAAATTTGAAAAGATAATTAACAGTTTTTATCTAATTCATTTAAATGTTGTATCATTGTGAATCAAGATTTCAGAACTATTATTTGAAGTACAAAAAAAAATAAATTGTATTTTTTTCTCCAAACGTCCCTTCAAAAGGATACTATTTGATGTGACTCCTCGGAGCACTTTTATCAAAACATGCACCCATGGTCCCAATATTGATTAAAAGCATGCTTGATGAAACGTTAGTAACCAGACATATACTGACATGTGAAAAATAAAGTTAAAAAAAACTATCTTAGATAGTTAGATGAGAGTTAAAAGGCAATTCTTAAAGGAATGGATATAAATAATCAACAATAGACTTTTAAGAATGCAACGTTAAATTATTCTTAGAAATATTGCAGTTTTGGGGGGGTTTAACACAAACCAGAGCAGGCTTCTTCAAGGCAATTTTAAGCTCGATCAGAAATGGTATATGGATGTAAATGCGGAGCGATGGATACGGTATTAAACTTATTAATAAACTACAATATTTTGTCGAATACATGTCCAAAGGAAAATGTGATGAGAAACTGAAAGCTCACATTTTTATAATACCGTTGAATTCGAAGATTCTACTGCATCTTGAAATCATGATATGTCCCGTTTAATAATCTAGAATCCTAATCATTTACAAAATTCTGATATAGAATTTGATAACCATATAAGTTCAAGTAGTTTATATCATTCTCGATTTTTTTTTCTGTGCAGCAAGTCCACGTATTTTTTCAACAGACCTTAGTTTTTAACTGCCAGGGTATTTTTATGTCTTTGCAGAATCAGCTTTAATAAGCGTTAGATTTTAAGTAGTTGATTTATTTACATGTCTATCCAATCGTTTTACTTAAATTTTTCTACCATGAAAAAAAAACCCACCAGATTGATTAAATTGGACTGCACACATCCTGTTTTATTTCTCAATGTATTTAAAATCCATTACTTTTATGCAAAGACTTAATGTGCCCTTTTTAATGATTATTACAATAAACGACTCCTGAATAAATGCATAAAACCATCAATATACATGTAACCGATGAAATAATACCGTTAGTTTTAAGTCGACCATTTTGTATAGACCAAAAAATGTTCAATAAAATTTTTGTTGAAGATTGATAGCTTGTCTCAGTATAATAATTCACATAACAGGATCTCATAAAGAAAGTGGAAGAAAATATTCTGAACTGAGATTTGAAAATTCATAACTTGAAGGCCAGTTTAACTGGGAGAATTACGTAAAATTCGTAAAAATATATCTTCACAAGGAAAAACTGAAAACAGTTTCGTAAAGAATAAGGAAGTTAAGTTCAAAATGAATAAAAACATAAAACGAATGACTAAATTGACTTTTAAAGGAACAATCACGGTGTACAGTAAACAGGAAGCAAAAGTAAAAAAAAAAAAACAGACAGAAATAATAAAGCTGCAATACCTCAATATACAAAGCCGTTGGTGGCAGACATCTACATGTAAAACTGTTCATTGTTATAGGGGTATCTAAATCTAAGGAAGAAATATTTTTGCATCAAATAAAAAAGAAAAGCCTCAACATATTAAACACGACAGAAATTGATACCTTAAATTTGAAAAAAAAAATGTCCTTGAAGTTTGCCCTTGTAAGATTGTAAGTAGTATACAAAACTGTAAACAGAATAAAAACTGAAATAAATAAATTTTTAAAACTTTTCAAAAATGTTCAAAAAACATAGAGAATATAAACTAATAGCATCCTTTGGATGATAATTCTTCGTTAACAAGACATATCTTTTATATATTCATAGATGTACTGCAGTTTATCAAATATTTTAACCTGCTTGATGTCAATCAGTTCAGAAAAGTTTAAATATATGACTAATATGGTAACATCCTTGTGTTTGAATCATTTGTTTTAGTGATAAGAATTTATTACAAGATTTTAATTTTTCCAGAAATGTGATGCTTTGCGTCATAAGTCAAAATCATTTTCTGATATCATTCATTTTTTTATGTAACCAACTATAAGCCAAACCCCAAAAATCTAGGATCATAAAAGACCGCACTGCATTTTTTTTAAGTTACAAACCGTAAATGTTAAAGAATTTTCTTTTCAATAGTATTAAGGAGGCTGGAGGGTCAACAAATAAATCCCAAATTAACCACCAGATTTAACTTATTTTTTGGATATGGTATCTTTAGCTGTCAACTTTCATTTGACAAAGAAAAAATTCAGAGATTTTAGTTTTAAAATTTCTTCATTTTTGTATATCTTTATATGGCGCTCTCCTTTTAAAGGAGATTGAAAAAGACTAAAAATGGATGCGACCCCCCAGCTTCGTTAATGTCCTTTTTTAATAGATACAGAATACCTCATTATCATATACATCGTTGTTGTACCTTTTTGGTGCAACATTTCGACAAAAACAAGACAAGTGTAGTAATAGAGTTTCAATGGATTTAAATGTTTGTACATTACTTACAAATTTAATTTAGGAAAACAACCATCTTTCTTCCATTGAAAACCCCGCTACAATGTATCAAAAGATCAGATCTAGGTCTTATTTATAACGTTATGCTATTTTAAAAGGCAAGGTACAAAACAAAGCCTGAGATGATCAGATAGGATTGTACGTATTCACGTGTTTTATTTGAGGTTATTATAAACTTGTCTATGAATTAATCTTTTTAAAAAATGTAACAAAAAAAAAGGATTTATTAAATTGACCTTTTGATCAATGTGACAACTCTTGCAGATTTTTTTTTAAAAATTATCTTACAGTTTGTTTTATCAGATTTAAGCTAATTCACTAATTTAAATGTTCAGTTCATTCAAGACCAGTTAAACATTTTTCATCATAAAAACACAATTGTTTTTCCACTTCAATTGAAGAACTTGTAAATCAAATATATGGAGATAACATACAGTATTCAAGCTCAAAAGTCCATTAAACAATACAAATCAGAAGCTGAGCAATACGAACATTAAAACAGATGGTATCAGTTGCCATGAATGAGTGCGCAACCCCTACCGACCGGCACCCATGCTGAGTGCTCTTTGTCATGATCGGGAAATAACGAAAAAATCAGACGACAATATGTGTGCGTTGACGGTTGTATAGCTATAAAGCATAGTTGTTAGTTTGTGGACATTTTCTAGTAATATAGCCAATTATGAAACAGGTGTGACAAACTTTGACTCTGTAGTATCTTTTATTACAAGCTGAGGGGATATATCATGTTAACATTTGAATGGAAATAAACTATCGTTGATTGATAATACGTTGTAGATATATCTAAATGTCGAGTTGAAGGCTACAGGGAGAGATCTTGTCTTTTTCATAATAGAATTAGAATACTCTCTGCTTCATAGAAAAACAAAGATAAGTCTGCTATTAACGGGGAATATATATTACCAATGGGTATTTAAACATATTTTTGAAAAAAAAAAGAATTTCTAAAAAAAAAAACACACACAACGACAAGAATATCGTCAATCAGAATTTCAAGCATCTTTTTATATGAACTTCAGAAAACATTCACATATTATATGTACAAACAGAGGGTTTTGATAAAATGATTTTGCAAATGATCAATGGCATGATCAGTAAATGTATTAATTTTATTCGAAAAACAGCTGCCATCGATGTCAAAAAGCCTGGACTTTCACTTATCTTTTGCTACTGTTGTACATACAATCGAAATATCGTAAGTTTTTATTTGTATTGGTTTTAGAAAAATTGTATGATTTTTAATTTTCTAAAACGTTCTTAATTTTTTTTATGTATCCACACCTTCATAAAAATTAATAGTTTTTTATTAAGAAAAATGTATGCTTTTGAAAAATAAAAAAAATGTTTGCATATATGCTTTTAAAGCATGAAGATTTAGTCAGTCAAGCAAAATTTATTTTCTCCTCCAGCAAAATCTTTGGGTAATGTGTAGGATTTTCTGAATAAATCATCATTATTTCTTCACATTCGTGCAACAATTGTTTTACTTTGACTTGACCAAAGAACCAATTTCCACATAATTGTGGCATTTCTTTTAATATAATAATTACTTTAATTCCCATGGAAATATAGTTTTAAAGAAGGCAATGCAATGGAAATTTACATTTTTGTTTTGAGTCTAGTCAGTTTTGGAAAAAAAACTAACTTAAATATTATAATCTTTCTATATATTTCTATTTCAGATTGAATTCACAACCTTGCCTAAGAACGGTCTTTTTCTTATACGAAATCTGGAGGTGCAGACCTTTTTAAATGAATGTCTTTTGATATTTGTTTTGAGACACACATCGTTACACAGCTAAAAAATCAATTTGTTTGGTCAAAGTTACCAAATTGTCCTATCAAAACAAAAGGCTTTTAATGTACACTGATTTATGTCATGTCATATGATTGGATGGATATCAGTATATCCCAGTTCATCCTGGCAACTTATCCAAATACTGCTTAACTGCCGTCAACATTACTATCTGGAAAATATTTAGATTTAACTCAAGCAGCCAAGGTTTGTTAAACATTATTTTTTAAGGTATTAGATGTATAACAAGCATTGTTGAAGAATGAAATTTTACTCTATATTTCCTTATCTTTAGTGTTTTGAGGCTTTAATTCCAAAGTTACATAAAGTTTTGTCCAGACATATCTGAAAAAAGTAGAATTTTCAAATCATACCCCTCTGTTGGAAAAAGTGAAGGGTGCATTATACCAGAAGAAGAATTATGTGGAATAAACTCATTTTCAGACTGTAATTTTACTTCAAATGAACAAATTATAACATAGACGCTTCATAATAAAAGACTTTTTTTTCAAACGTTACAATTAATTAATAAAATTTCCAAATATAAAATACGTTACTCAATGCTAAGTGTGTATTTCTTATAAAAACAATTAATTTCTAATTTTTTTAATTGAAAAAGAAAAGAGTGGGCTAAAAATTTCTTTGATAGAAAATGACTTTAAACAATGTTGTACAAAAATAAAATACATAAAATATTTTTTACCAGGATATTTTGGAGTAATTAAGCATTTACTACCCCTACCCCCAATTTTAGTATCCATTTGCTGACACACAAATATAACTTTTCATTCTCAACAATATTAGTATGATTATGCCATACTTATATATTGATAAGTGTATAAAACAACATAAATAAATAAGCCTAATGATATTTCTAACAATGTCCTTGACCTTTTAACCTTGAAAAAAACCGTATTTATACACTTGTACAAGAACAATTCTGGGAGAATCAAATAAAAAAAATGTACATGTAATCTTGTTCTTCTGTCACTTAAAAAAGTATGGTATTTTTTTCCTCATATGTACAGAGACTTGCAAAAATCACGAAAATGAAATCAATTTAAAATAAATATTTATTATGATTCTCCCCCCCCCCTCCCATCTATTTTTTCTCTATGAAATAAATACCTAGATTAAAAACCAAAATGTGTTTTCCCTATTTTTTTTTTATTTGTTTTTAATAAGAGTAGAAATTAATTAGTCCCTTAATTTTTTTTCTTTTTTTTTATTTTATTAATTTCCTCTCTGTTTTTATGGTATTTTATAAACCTTTAATTTAGAACCAGGAAGATTTTTTTCCATTTGGAAACACAACCTTAGTATACAGTCATGTAGTTTTACAACAAAAACATCTGTTATGTCCAGAAAATGTTTTTTTTAATCAGAGAAAACTCAGGGAATTTTTTTTATATAGAAACGAATGACAATGTACATGTACCGATCTATAGCTGTATAAGTTGTAACCGCGGTCTAGATCTAGTTTAGCGAATTAAAATGATTATAGATGCACACTTCCATGTGTTTCTTTAATATGTTTACTCAAAAACGACTAGAAATAACGAAAATTTGTTGAAATATTACATAGTTTAAAGAAATTAAAAAATTACCTCATTTTCTCTACACATCGAAAGATGTGCTATTTTTAGAACATGGAAAAACCCAAGTATGTATTTTTACTTTGAAAAGATTGTTTATGCAGCAATATGTCTAACAAAACTACTATATCATGGTTTTCTTTCAATCTAACATTTGTTCTTTCCTCTGTTAAGTATATTTCTCTCATCTGATGGCATGAATAATGCCAGCGTCTATCAAGCCATGTTGACGAAGAGCCATGCTTGTTTACGGCGGTCGATAACTCTTAGACAGAAACAGTGTTACGACATCGGCAATCATCGGCACACGCCGTCATTTTTACCGGAAGTGCCCTGTTATACATCTAAATCCTTAAGTTAAATACATGTAATTTTATAAAGATTTTCAATAGTCATGGAAAAATGCATTTTGCTTAAAAGAGGAATTGGTCTTAAAATTCCATAACGAACCTTTGTAGTTCGACACCAATTTAAAAAAAAAAATATCTCTGTAGACTTACTAATCAAAGTCCTTTCTATGAAATCTACAAGTCATCAGTATCAATTAAGGACAGATGATACTAACAAACTTTTGTAAACGAATTTGAAAATAACAACTTGGGTTATGTTTAAATGAATAAAATTAATAACTTTCACCGCATAGTTTTTCATTTTTTATTCAAATTTGCATACAAATCTTAAGTTAAAAATATTTGTATAGATTGATAAGGATGGCTTCAGAAGAGCAGACGTTTGAATATCACAGAAGGTTTATAATTTCTTTATATTTTAGAAATTCATTATTTGCATCATCTATAATAAAATTAGGCCAAAAAATTTATACCAATCCAGGCATCTATATTTTGTTTGTATCATCTGTCTCTAAAGTTGTTATTAGTACACTATCATCAGAACAAAGGAGTATGTATGATAAGAGCCAATTTTGGCCCCCTAAAAATCAAAATTTTAGAATGACATTCAGATATGTTTAATTGATATTTATTTTGTAGAAGAGATAATATATGAAATATTTCCGATATATTTTTCATATTTATATGCACTCACTAGCTGTAAAGGACATGAGGAATAATGCTATGTTTGCTATATAACACAAAAAGCCAAAAATATGAATGTTTCTTGATGTTTTCCTAATGGGAAATAGAGTGCAGTATAGAACATACATAATTTTTCTGTCACTAATTAGTATTGGATAGTTATATCTTTGGTAAAAATATAAAACTTGTTCTAGACTTCGATGTATATTTTATGAAAAAAAAACTGCTTGAAAATAAGCCGTTTTATACAAAATATGCTAAAATGGCGGGAAAACATGATTTTTATTATGTCATATTTAAAATTACGGCATTTTCATCAAAATAAAAATGACTTATAAAAGTCACATATATAGCTGCACAAATCAAAGCTATTAATAAAGTAAAATTAAGATGTTCATGTTGAGGGGCCAATTGAGACAGTTACCATATCGCTCTTTGAGAGAAAATTGTCTTTGAATATGAAACTTCAGATAGAAAACTAATTTAAGAATGTCATATTATAGCATGAATGCTCGCATTCAACACATCGATAAAATAATTGTACATGTACCTATAGACAAAGCATCTTTATATTTATACGGTATTAAGAGTAATTAATGATTTAAACAATAACAAAGTGAAATTGTACTGAGAAAATTTTAGAAAATATTTTAATTCTGTATATCGTTGATTAAATGTATGCAGGATAAAAAATATAAAAACACATAAAATTTTGATTTTTTTTTTTCATTATTTCTTTATTTCTGATTTAAGTTCATGTATATGACGTCAAAAACATTCTAAAATTATGGAAAAGCTCCTTATTTGATAAATGTAGACAATTTTTCTCCCTTCATACATGGTCATAATTTTCGTGGATATTATTTCCATTGCACTTAAATTACACTAATTCTAAACAGTGACATTTAAGGTAAATCCCTGAAATTATCTGTCAGTGATATTAAAGAGAGAGAGAGAGAGAGAGAGCGTGAAATAACATTTAAGAAGGAACAGGTCCTTGAGCTGAAAAAAATCTTGTCAATGTTTTTTATGTTTTGTATATTTTTATCTCAATATATGATACACATCTTAAGATAATTCTTTCATCAGAATATTTTACCAATTTAACAGATATATACGAGGATTGTTCAAAAAGTTCATGGATAACTACATGTATCATATCTTTTTTTATTCGACATCATATTATATCAAATTTTGGTAGAAATATTTGAACAATAAATCCAAATGAATTGTACTTTTTTTCAAAATATAATTCGTGATATTTTGAAAAAATAAAAAAAAAACTAGAGCCGAGCTCGTTGCAAAGCAACGAATAGGTCTTCCGTTGGAGCTACGGAAAGGAAGACGTAACCTTGAGTCTAGGTCAAACCATTATAAAAATTTTAAGTAAGCAACCCAAAGGTTTGTTGAGGAAGCAACTTACAATTATCCGCCAGGAAAAAGACTGTAAAAGAATGTTATGTGCATGGCCTTGAACTTTCTAAATGACCTTGCATAAAGCAAAGACAAACTCTGTTATAAAAATACATACTCTGCGTGTTACCGAGTGGAAAAGTTCACGTATGTTTTTTTTAGATATTCTTTTAGTTCATATCCAACCAAAACATCTTATCTAAAGTGACCTAGAACTTAAGACAAGGTCATGTCCCACCCTGCATTATATGAGCAAGGTTTCACTGGTACGAATACGGTTGAGAATTTAAAGTTTCTCTGTCAGTAACAGTGACTCGTCCAAAATACTTGATATGTTCACTCAAAATTTTATTGAGCATATATCGAATCCAAAGAATTTATTAGGTTCAAAACTATGATTTACATGATGATTTATTCAGAAATATGAGTGTATGACTTTTTTTGAGGATATCTTAATAGTTTCTTAAAAATTGAAATCTTAAAAATGGAAATTCCGTTCAGATAATGCATTTAGGCATATTAGCTTACAATAAAATATCTCAAATGGTTTCTTTAATACTATGCAAATTTCAAATTAAAGACAAGTGAGGTCAAGGTCACAGGAAAGTTCAAGATCAAACTGTATCAGGATACTAAAGTTGTATAAAAATGTCTTGAATGGATTCTTCAAAACTGAGGGTCGCCCGTTTGGCACAGTAGTTAGAACATCTGTTATACACTAAGGTTTGGATAGCTCTCATAAGTGTGTACAGTGAATCAGCGTATGAAGTTGAGTAAAATATGAATGCTTTCTTCAAAACTGAGCTTAATGCTCAATGAATTAGGTAAGGTAAGATCAAGGTGAAAGGAGAGGTCAAGAACAAAAAATGCATGTATCACCATAAGAAGTAAAAGAATACTTATAGTCTTGAATAGTATGTTTCTGAGTTAAACACTAACCTGAGAAAAGTTAGGTTAAGGTCAAAAGAAAGGTAAAACAAAATGTTGATGCAGTTACAAACGTGTAGCTAGCCTATAGTATGTATCAGCACATATCAGTACATATCGGCACATGAAGTTTGATGATACTATCTTGAATGGTCTCTTTAGACAGAATTCATAAAAGGTAAGATTAAGTTCAAAGGAAAGGTCAAAGTTAAAATATGTTGATGCAGGAAAAAAGCTCTCATCAATGTTTATCAGCATAGGACGTTTAATAAAAAAATAATTGAATAGTTTCTTTGAAATTGAGCTTTGAACTGAGGTAAACGCAAAGCGGGGAAGAGGGACAGACGGAAAATGGAAGACGTACATGACAAACAATATATGCCCGGCCATTTTCATGTGAAAGCATGAAGTTTCAATAAGAATGTTTTATTTGAAATTTGGAGACTTGTGAAATGATGCGTGGAGACCGATCCTATGGATGAGACTGGATAAATCAATGTCTTGTGTCGGGTAGGTGCTGGCATGAAAAGGATCAAAGCACCTAATTTCATCAGGCATAAAACTTGAAATTAATAAATGCACAAGCAAATACGATTGATTAAAACAAACTATGAGATAGAGTGAAATAAAATACCATATAACGGGTAATTTTAATTGTTGCATATTTTTACGAATTTGGGCTCAAAAAAGGTGATTTAAATTTTTATACGTTGATCTTTTACGAATTGAATATGTCCGTAAAAATTCAAAACATCAGACGTAAAATTCCAGATCACATTGAATGCATTTACGTGTACCAATAACGTGTCCAAAAACCCTATGTAACTTGTAAGAGAGAGAAAGAAAGAGAGAGTGAGAGAGTTATTAAACACATGTTAATTTGATATAACAATATAAACAATGCAAACAAATTACATAATGAATTGTATACAGGCGCAGATCCAGAATTTTTTTCCAGGGGGTCCGCTTTAGTAAAAAAAATCATATCCCGGAAATTTCTTGACAAGCAAAAAAAAACACAAAAAACGTAAAGTAACACTCCCCCTAACGTCAAAAACCTATTTCGTAAGGGGGGGGGGGGGGGTTAGTGGTGACTTCTTTTCTTCCTTTGCCTCAAATCTTTAACTTTTTATACCCATTTTACACCCCCCCCGACCCCCTCTAGATCCGCGCATGGTATAATTTTTTTAAAATAACCTATATATACATGAGCAATGTGCCCTTCATTTATTCATGTTTTTTTTTAAACATAGCTAGGCACACGTGCATGTCTGGTATATTTACCGAAAACAAAGAGAGACAACTCAAACTTACATAATTGAAGTGAAAGTATTTAATTAAGTTCAGCGTATTAAGAGGTCGAAGTTTTATTCAAAGCACATCAAGCAGAAGAAAGTGTCCAAGATTGAAAACACGTTTACATTTAATTGGAAGAGCTGTAATTATTAAGTCATTATCAGAAGTTATGCGTCTCTGAAAAATACTAAAAAAGAGTAACCATGTAGGTCTAACTAATAAATTAATTGACAATGTTTGTATAATTTATATACAAGTTAATTGAGATTTACCTGTATGATCCCAATTGATGATTGTGATTGGTGTTCAAAATACTAACAGTATACTAATTATATAGCCTCCATGGAGTGAGCTAAGTAGCAATAAGCATTACTTTTACACATATCATGTTAAAAAATTATACGAGCCGTTTTATAAATTATGTTAAATTTTTACGCCTTTAAATTTTATGGATTTATAAACCTAAAAAAAAAACCTAAAAAAAAAAAATACCCGTCATTCAGTTATATGAAAAAGGCGACATGATTTCAAAGCCAATTTCCACTGTTGGAGTACACGATGTTTTTAACATTCGACATTCCTGCGGCTCTCTGTGACCATGCACGTTAAAAAAATAATGGAGAAACAAAAGAGTGATGGTAAAAATAAAACGTACATATAGTACATTACCTATCTCAAGACTTCCATCACTAATTATAATTATTTGCCGAAGACCCTTTTCAATTACAATTTTGATAAAATACATTAACACGTACGGAATAGAGAAATAACTAGAGCCGAGCTCGTTGCAAAGCATCAAGTAGGTCTTCCGTCGGAGCTGCGGACAAGGAGAAATGACTTTGGGTCAAGGTCATGCCACATTCTACTGTTAAAGCAATCTTTTAAGGGTAGATGTCATCTTATTTATGTTTTACTAATAAAAAAGATAGTAAAGGAATGTTTGCGACCTTGACCTTGTTAAAATGACCTTACGTCACACCATGACACACGCTGGTGATAAGCAAAGCCATTTGTGTGCTACCGTATTGACAAATTCTTAAGCTTTATTTTTTTCGATAGGCTTTGTTACAGCTAATACGTGTATACATGTGTAAATCGAGGTATGGAAGTGTTATCCTTTCTTTATCAAAAGTCATGGTCAATTTTAAGCAATATTTAAAGCCGGTTAAACTTCAAGGTCAAAGTTTATTATATGCTAGTATTTGAAATGATTTTATCACAGGTCACATACATTTGATTTTTGTGTAATACGAAAACCCTATCTCTTCTCATTCAAAAGTTATGATCAAGATTAAAATTGTAAAAAGTAAGTCAAGCCTCAAGGTCACGTTGTCAAAATCAGCGTATCGGTATTTAAAAAAAATGTTGTTACAGGTAATACACAGTGGTAAAATAAAAGTCCTAATCCATCTCTTTTTCTCTCAAAAGGTATAACTATGATTAATGTTTTTGAAAAGTTGGTCAAATTTCAAGGTCGCAGGGTCAAAAATCATAATGAATTTTCAAAGGCGTTGACACAGGTATTACATGTACATGTTTATAAAATGAAAGTTTTCAATAGTTATGGTCAATTTAAAGTATTGTTATTTTTTAAGTTGGTCAAGCTCCAAGATCAAGGTCACGGGGTTAAAAATCACAGTATATTTGAAAATTTCATTTCACAAATAATGCACATGTGAAATATGAAAGTCCTATTTCAACTCATTCAATAGTTA
>NW_026922064.1:0-19146 GCF_032062105.1 Saccostrea cuccullata | reverse complement strand
ATTAAAACGCAATTTCTATTTAAATCAGCGGCACTTTCCAAAAAGTACAAAGTATACTGAAACAATTAATAGCTTGAATTTTTTTTTATTTTCAAATAGGGTATGCCTTTGCGATATTGAAATATGTCAACGACCTACATTCAGTACACTTACTATGCACTCATCACGTGACTGTCCATCGATGGGACCAAACTTCAAACAGTACAGAGTAGGTTATACTATGCTATTTCCATAAGTATTTAAGTTCTGTGATGATGAGACAGCTAAATAAAGATAAATTCAGTTTTAAAAACAATTCCCGTTTTTGCACTTCTGTCTCTCGTTAACTCCTCAAAGTAAGCTTTTAACAGTGCTGCGAACAAAGAAACAAACAAACACAAACATCTACAACAATGGATAACTTTGTGTTAAGCTGGTATGAATATGAGTGCTTAATATCAGATAAAATTTAATCCATGAGACGATTGGATTCCGTAAAAATCATGTGAAAAGTAAATAAAGTAATGAAATAAAACAAACAGGTACACAGATAAAAATATATGACAAACTATTGTGTTATTGAAACAATTCTTAGCGAACGAAATATAAGATGAGTTCAAAACTAGAGGTACTGTGAGCAATGAGCTCACTAAATGATACCCCCGCCTCCCATAATGTCCATGTGTTGAGCTATATACGATAATGTGTAAAGAGGAATTACTCGTTCTATCAAATGTTATCCAGAAGCTTGTAAATGTGACGTCATAGGTAAACATATAATGGCAATGTTCATGTTTTGCTATGGGAAACCTAAAATACGCGTCGAATAAAAAAGTAAAATAGGAGGTGCACAATGGCAATATGTAATAAGGATTCTGTGGAAGTTTCATTAAATTTCATTCAGTAGTATAAGAGGAGTTGCGGATAAGAGATAAAGCGTAACAGACGGACGGACGGACGGACAGAGGCTAGACGGACGTACAGACGGACGGAAATCCCGATCACTATATACCCTCCCTCTTTTCAAGCGGGGGGTATAAAAAATAAATCGCATCGACAAAATGTATATTTTTATGTATGATTATAAATATATCGTGATTTTTATAATCATAACATTACCTATATTGGCACTGTACTCGATCTGTTTATAACACTTTCCTTATTGCATTAAATGTTCTCAAATACCAAAAGACGCAAAACAGTAATAACAATTGCAGAAAGATTTTATTTCTTCCCTGTTTCTTTATCTAAATGCAATGCTATGTATTTGAATAAGGAAAAAATTTCAAATTACCTAGTTGATTTATAAAATAAAATCACTTAAGTGGGAAATTATTTCACGAGCAATGAATTCGAAAGAAAAAGTTGCTTTTCAATCTTTTTCAAAGAAGAAAAGATTCTGAGTTTAATGTTGTTGGCGAAAGTTCAAGAGTTAAATCACTTAATTCTCTCAAACATACGACCTTTTTCCTTCTTCTTTTTCAAAAATAGTGTTTCATTTCTTTCTAAGAATTACATTCTATTTTCTGTTTCAATATTTAAATAATTATGCATAACATAAAGCATACATACACGCATATACATGTACTTAATTCAATAATTATATTCACAGAAACAAAAATGGAATAAAAGCAAAAAAAAAAAAAAAAAAGATTTTTTTCTTTTGCATGATTTATTATTCCTTTTGTAATAACTTATTAAAAACCTTTTCTTTTAATTAAAACATCTAGTATATTACCTTTATATTTTGATACATTATCTCGTACATTCCTTTTTTTTAACAAATACTTACGATAATGGTATCTGAGAGTCTCGATGTCAAGTTTTAAAATAAAGAGACAAATCTGCTGTTATGAAAAATAAAATCATGAAAATGATGATCCTGTTTAATGTTGATTCAACATTTGAGTTTTTGAAAACTAAAATGCACATGCAATAGATTTTTATTTTTGAAGAATGATAATATTTAATAATCAATAATTATCCTAATTTTACAAATGGCCGTTCATCGAGGGATATTTTGCCAGGTCTAATATTTTACGTGTAAAATGGGGGAATATACTGCTGACCATAATTTGACACACATTTATATATATTAGAGAATTTTTTCAAATATCTGCGATCCCAACTCGTTGCATTGCATGTTAGCTAGGGAATCTGCACTAGGGTGGAAAAATAAAGAGTTTATCATTACGTTGGAGGTTAGAATCCTACGGGGGGGGGGGGGTAGACAGGTTATTCTGGTGAGACCGTTAAAACCGAGGTTCCATGTCACAGTAGTGAACCTTCCCTGCTCAATGGCTCTAAGTGCAGAATATAAAACAAAAACAGCAGGTATCCAAGGGCTAGTGGTGAGTGGAAAATTTTCGAGAAGGACTTTAAACAACAGACATAAAAACAAACATAGATTTATGGAAAAACTATATTATAAATCCCACAAATGTTTCCTGTGGAGCATTTTGTATTATATCATCGAAAGAAAAACTGAAAGATTCTTGTTAAAACAACGAACAATTGCTGCAAAAATATACTCAGAGAAAGAAACGAAAAGAAGGGTGTGATAAAATGCGAATTTTTTTTTAACGCACGACCGAAAATTATGGAAACTGGTCAGATGGGAATCAAGGATTTTATGCATTAAAATCAGTGTTCAGAACTGTATAAGCGTGAAGTGTTTGACGTCATGTAGAGAAGTAGCTAAAAATAATGGCTATCACACCCTTAAACGATTGCGCGAATTTGGTTTTTGAGCTTGTCAACTTTGGGTTGATGTTTCTTTCACTTTCGCATTGCAAGACGTTTATCTAATTTTTCGGCTTTTTTTTACCCTCGGCCCAGTGTAGCCTGGGTTTGTCAAGACTTAATCTCAAACAATCACATTTACCAATGCAATTGGTCTCCGTTAAGTCTTTATTTGTGGGAATGAGTGAAAAATAAGGTACGAAACATCCAAGGTTTTCCTACATGTATTCATTTCTCTTTCATCAACGGATGCTCTTTTCAAAAGGTTTCAATAGTACCTTTATTTAAACGAAAAACACACTGATTATTTAAATGCAAATAAGAATTAAAGTTTTTTCAGATTCGCCAAGGAGACATGAGAAATAATTTTTTCATGTAAATGCTCAATATTGCTAAAAAAATGAACACTAACTTCCCTTACCCATATGAGAATATTTGTATATGTCCACTTCCACCACATTGACCATCTAAAGTCTGTTTTTACTGTACAGATCAAGATTTGTTAAATCCAAAAAGATAAGCATTAAAATTTATGTTTTCTTACCGTATGCCTGAGAATGTACAAAGACACAAGAAAGGAACCGTAGTACATGTAGATACATAGCTCATCCAACCACTTTGTCTTGTTTCGTGTGGACAAGGAAGAAAGACTTAAAATATGATTATGAACCTACCGAAATTCACTTATACACTGTATATCCAAATTTAGTACTTGATTCAAAGGGTAAGTGGATCAACTTATTATTTTCATTCATAATTTTCAAATATATTATCAAATTTCATTTCCTTTAAATGTCCTTCTGCTGAGTTGATATGTTTAAAAGTTTAAACTGAATAGTCATGTGTTTACATGATATATTTATAAATACTTCAATTGACCTTGAAAAGAGAGAATAATAGAAAAATGTTATTAAATAAAAGTTTTCTTTTGTTATTTTTTTTCTTCCTCTGTTAACAGTTTAAAAAAAGCTTATGTCCGTTGGTATAATGTAACGGATTGAATAATTAATCCTTCAAATACCATTTGAAAATGTTTCTCTGATATAAAGACTTTACCATGAACTGTAAAGGACTTCAAATATAGGCTCTTGTGCACTTAGCGCAATGTTGAGGCAGGGGTAATAAGGAAGCATACAAAGTATTCTACTTTGATCAAATTAGTGCTACATAATGACGTCATAGTAGGCGAGATGACGTCAATTTTATAATAAAAAATTTCGTTATATTCAGATTTATAGATACAATTTACCTCTAGAAAATGAATAGAAACGTGTAAATATAAACAAAAATAAAATGTTTTTGATTTGTTATGCTGTATCTGTCATTTAGATTAAAATCTACCACCGATGACGTCATATGTGAACATGGAGTAACTTTGGAATTGATCCTGTCGTGTAAAGAGAATTTGGCTAAGACAGCATGTACAAAGATACGTAGAGTTTTAAAAGCAAATATCGTGAATATTTTGTGAAATTCATATGGAGTTAAGATACTAAAACAGGTATGCTAATTTATTTTTTTCGAAGACAGTCAGCTAAATATGTTTCCAGGTCGGCCTTTCCTCTGTCATATGTGACAAAAATAATGCAACAGAACAGCAATAATCTGTATATTTCAACACATAAGATTTTTACAGATGGAAGGTTTGCCTCCTAAAATACTTGGAAAGTGCTGCTAGAATCCCAAGTTAAGCAAGGTTTTACGAAAAATATCGGTTCAAATGTATAAAAATCAAAACATCGGGTAGGGTTCGGTGCAAATGTGTGGAATCATTATTTTACTGACGGGTCAGTAGGATTCTAGCAGTACGTTTTAGATAAAATAGATGTTTTTCAACTATATTATTTACTCAAAGAAATTATTAAAATCCGGGGTATTGTTGTTCTGCTAGCTTTTTTTTATTAAAGAAAATAAAATTCTGCAAAAAATAGAAGTCAGGTAATGCCGTGGTGGTGGTAGTGAACTTGAATTGCGTTGGGTATTCTTTTATCTTGATTCAATAGATAATAATTGTTTACGTTTATCAGCGGTTTTGGGTAAATCATCAAAGTTAATTTTCTTTAAAAAAAAAGACGCATTTTCCATAAAAATTACTAAATTGCTTCCTTAACATAAACGCGTTAGAAGTGAGTGATCTTAATTGTGCCAAGGCCTATAGTGATAAGGACCTTGGTTTTTAAAGTCTCATGCGAAGGAATCCTTACTTTCCTTTTAAAGTGTCGAGCAACATGGACGACTTAAGTCAGCAGCAGCCAAGATTCAAACTCATGACCTTCCGATCACGGAGCAAGCGTTCTACCGATCGCACACAGTAGCTCAAAACATGTGATAAAAAGATTCATTCTTGATTTTCAGTTTAATATTAGTTTTATCGAACTCATTGTATTTTGTCAATAGTTATCAGGTTTTAAGGAAAGGTATACGTTGATCTTAACCCAGATACATGTAACGGATATATTTCTTACGCAACCTTGTTAAAGAGCCCAAGATGTTTGAAATATGTTCAAAGTGTAATACATGTATCATTATGGTATCAGTATTGGTTTTATTTTGTATATTATGTACCAAAGTAGAACAAATTAATATAAATGGTTCTCTCAAATCTGGCTAAAAATTAATATTCGTTATGAAATCATATGACTCTGCTGAACACTTGACGGTCATTCATAATGTTTAAAAGTGTCCCAAATTATTCCCTTTTGCACAGCCGACTAGATTATTGTTAATTTTGTGTAAATGGAGTATTCTTGTGTACCATAACAGTGGTTGGCAAAAGTAAAGATGATTTGTTTACAAAATACATGTAAGTAAAAAAAGGGAGGCAAGAACATTAAAAAGAAAAGATAAAGTTTCTAGAAGTCCATATGTAAGGGTATTTTCCACACGAAATCATGGTCTGTATATTAATGAAAGAAATAATCTATCCTAAGCAAATTTTAAACAGTAAACGGACACAACTTGCATATACAATTTCTCACAAAATATCACATATCCATCATATTCATTTGCCTGTGTTATATTCCTTTACTCACATTATATATAATTATTATAATGTATAAACAGAATGCATTTCAATTTTTTTATATGTTGGTTTATATTTTGTACACTATCAATTTCAATCACTTAAATTCATTCATTGACACATATCTTTAAAGTTGTGGACAAATAAGATTCTTAATAATAATAAAAGAATGGACATTTGCATTAAACTATAACATTCTGTCAAGATAAATGAAAATCTCCTTACATTACTTTATATCTATAAATTTAAGATTTGGTGTGATGCAGATAAAATTCATTTGAATATAAGGTTTACGCAAAATTCTAACAGCATGTAAAGGGTTTTTTTTTTCTTTTTTCGCAAAATCAATGCAGCGGCAAAAACACAGATTAGGTAATTGACTAAGTAATCACGTTTTCCGTAATGAGGGGTTTCTATATTTAATCTGAAATATCAAGATGTTAGTTTCCTAAAGGAACGCAGCAAAAATATGATCAACTTTAAGGTCTTTTGTGTTTTGCTTCTCTTCAGTGTATAGATTTATTATAAACTTATATTTTAAAATATGATTATAAATATATCGTGATTTTTATAATCATAACATTTCCTATATTGGCACTAAGTTAAGTCACTTATTTCTCTCAAACTTATAACCTTTTTTCGTCTTTTTGTTTCTTTTTATATAGTGTTTCATTTCGTTCTTAGAATTACACTCTATTTTCTGTTTCAATATTTAAATAATTATGCATAACAGAAAGCATACACAGACGCATACACATGTACTTAATCCGAAAATTATATTCACGGAAACAATAATGGAAAAAAGAAAGATTTTTTTTTCTTTTGCATGTTTTATTATTCCTTTTGTGAATATTTATTAAAAGATTTTTTTTACTTAAAACATTTTGCATATTACCTTCATATTTTGATACATTATCTCATACATGCCCGTTTTTTTAACAAATACACGTTAGTGGTATCTGAGAGTCTCGATTGTCAAGTTTTAAAACAAAGAGACACAATTACTGTTGTGAAAAAAAATCATAAAAATGATGACCCGATTTAATGCTGATTCAATATTTGAGCATTTGAAAATTAAAATGCACATGTTATAGTTTCTTATTTTTGAAGAATGATAATATTTAATAATCAACAATTATTCTAATTTTACATGTGGCCGTTCATCGAAAAATAATTTGCGAGGTCTAATATTTAACATGTAAAATGGCAGAATATACTGCTTACCATAACTTGACACACATTAATGTATATTAAAGCATATTTTTATATATCTGCGATCCCAAATTGTTGCATTGCATGTTGGCTAAAGAATCTGCACTAGGGTGGAGAAGTAAGGAGATTACCATTACGGTTGGGGTTTGAATCCTTCTGTGTGGGGAGACAGGTAATTCGGACGAGACCGTAGGTGTTGCGACAAATAGAACCTTCCCTGCTCAATGGCTCTAAGTGCCGAATATTAAACAAAAACAGCAGGTGTCCAAGGGCTAGTGGTGAGTGGAAAATTTATGGAAATACTATGTTATAAATAACACAAATGTTACCTGTGGACCATTTTATATTATATTATCGAAAGAAGAACTGCAAGATTCTTTTTAAAACCACAAACAGTTGCTGCAAAAATATACTTAGAGGAAAAGTGAAAAGAAGGATGTGATAATATGCTAATTGTTTGGTACTGCACGACCAAAAATTACAGAAACTGGTCAGATGAGAATCAAAGATATTATGTATTGAAATCAGTGTTTTGAACTATATAACCGTGAAGTGTTTCACATCATGTAGAGAAACAGCTAAAAATAATGGCTATTACACCCTTAATCGATTGCGCGATTTGGGTTTTTGAGCTTGTCAACTTTGGGGTGATGTTTCTTTCTCTGGCACATTGCGCGCAATTTATCTAATTGTTCATCATTTTTTACCTTTGGCCCAGTGTAGCCTGGATTTGTCAAAACTTTATCTCAAACAATTACATTTACCAATGCAAGTGGTCTCCGCTATGTCTCCGTTAAGTCTTTATCTGTGGGACTGAGTGAAAAATAAGGTACAAAATACCGAAGGTTTTCCTTTTCATTTCTCTTTCTACTAAGGATGCTCTTTCTAAAAGGTTTATATAGTACCTTTATTTAAAGGAAAAACACACTGATTATTTAAATGCAAATAATAATCAAAGATGTGACATATTCCCCAAGAAGACATGAGAATTTCATTTTTCACGTTAATGGTCAATATTGCTAAAAAATATAAACACCAACTTCCCTTACCCAAATGAAAATATTTACTTATGTCCACGCTCACTACATCGACCATCTACAGCCTTTTTATTGTACAAATCAAGATTTGTTAAATAAAAAAAATAATAATAGGCATTAAAATTTGTTTTCTTACCGTATGGCTGAGAACGCACAAGAACACACGAAAGGAACCATAGTGCATGTAGATACATAGCTCGCCCAACGGCCTTCTCTTGTTTGGTGTGGACAAGGAAGAAAAACTTAAAAAAAAAAAAGATTATGTACACTGTACCTACCGAAATGCACTTATACACTGTATATTCCAATATAGTATTTAGTTCAAAGGTTAGGTGGATCCAACTATTATTTTCATTCATACTTTTCATTTATATTATCAAATATCATTTCCTTTAAATGTCCTTCTGCTGAGCTGATATGTTTTAAACCTTTAACTGAAAAACCATATAAGTTCACAGTATTTATTTTTAAATACTTCAAATGACCGGGAAAAGGGTGAATAATAGAAAAAATGTAATAAAATAAAAGTGATTCTTTTTTCATGATTGGACAGGATTTTTTAAGTTCAGCAAGACTTTTTTCTTCTTCCTCTGTCACCAGTTGTTAAAAAAGGTACTGTCCGTTTGTATAATGCAACGGATCGAATAATTTATCTTTTACATCCCATTTGAAAATGTTTCACTCATATAAAGACGTTACCATGAACTGTAACGGACTTCAAATTTAGGCTCTTAGGCGCTTAACGCAATATGGAGTTTTGAGTGATCTCAATCGTGTCAACGTCTATCTTGATTAGGACCTTGGTTTTTATGATCTCATGCGAAGGAATACTTACTTTCATTTTAAAGTGTCGAGCTACATAGTTGGCTTAAATCAGCAGCAGCCAGAATTAAAACTCATAACCTCCCCATCACGGAGCGAGCGTTCTACTAATCGAGCACAGTAGCTCAAACCATGTGATAAAAAGATTCATTCATGATTTTCAGTTGAATATTATTTTTATCCAACTCATTGTATTTTGTTAATGTTTAATAGATAAAAATAGTTATGAGGATTCTAGCAAGGGTATACGTCGATCTTAACCCAGATAACGGATATATTTCTTACGCAACCTTCTTAAGGTGCCTAAGATGTTTGAAATATGTTCAAAATAAAAAAAAATCTCCCAATCCCCAACTCTCCACACACACGTATTGCTTTTTCATCCACTTCTCTCCCTCTATTTTTCTGACATAGGCCAATTTTTTTCTTTATTCTTTTCTCCATTAATTTCCCCTGGCTTTGTATTTTTACTCAAATTTATATTACACACATATGTAACGCCCCAGGCTAACATATTCCAAAATTTGCCTTTATCTGTAAACCTAAACTGTCTAAATCTTTTTCATTTTTTGACTCTAAGGAGAAAAAAATATTCTAAGAAATATCCACTTTTCTAGACTTTTGACATAATATTAAGTCTCCTTAAAAATGTATCATCTGTCCTTAAAATTCGAATTGCATCACACCACGAGACGTTGTGGGTATGTCGGAGCAATAAAAGCGTTTACAATATTTGTCTTGGAATTAGTAGATGACATAATTTCCCGATGGAAATTTGCAGGACTATGTAGGTGAAGGTCGTGGTTCACATGCATCTTTATTATATTGGGTCTATCCTTCTTCTTTTTATTACACTGTGTTTGAAAACAAAACCTATAGTCTTATTGTAATTATCAAGAATTATATGTCTCGTACTACCATTGTTTAAAAGGAATTTCGATAAAACTGAGTATATACATTAATTGAATATTGATAATGGCGAACAAATTAGATGTATTTTTGAATATTTGCACATATGCTAAATTTACATATTGAGTTGTCTTTCTTATAGAAGTATCACTTACATGTTCAATTTTACACGAAATATACCTTTAACATTTAGACCTTAATTTATTTTCGTGGATGGCAGTAGTATGCCTTATTCATAAGTAGGAATATTTGCAGCTTGAGGGCACTGCTAACATAAAATATTTCCCTTATTGTTTTATATTATATAAATATTTTTTTTTCATTTTTACATCTGTTTCCAGGGTTAATGTCAAGCAAATTAAATTCTTATTTTTCTTGCAATAGTTGTAAACGTTCCTGGCAATTCTAAACATAGGACACATCAGCCTGGAACACTTTCCCTCATAATTACTGTAGAATATTACCATTTAGAAAATGACGTTTAAGCTGTTACATGTATAGTTAATAAAAATGAACAAAGAAAAAAGTATACTGGTATTAAATATTTAATGTAGAAAAAAATGGCTGAATAAAATGATCTCAGGTCTGACTCATAATTCTTAAATATAATATTTTAATCCAACATTAATTAACTAACGTAAGCATAATCATCCTAATTCTATTAAATTATACTGAATCATGCGCTACGAACAAATTAATTTATTCTTCAAACAGCTTCTTCTAAGTGTTTGACAAGTTTGAAGAACTAATTTCCGTTAGCGGTCTGTATGAAATATAATGATTGCTGCGAGTGAAGATTTGATATTTAGGAGTAACCGTTTCAGTGTATATGTAGCTTAATTTTAAGTTTAAGATTTTTATATGAACAGTTATGTATACCGTTTTTGTTTTCCTTGGATTCTTCGTATATTCTTCTGCCTACGGTGAGAAAGCTAATTTACTGCTATATTTTTCCTCTTCAACCATGAAAAACTTTTATCTTACATTTTGATAAATTGAGTTTAGGTGTTTTGACGTTGTTATCAAAACATTGAAATCAGTCCTCTCTGACCCATAAAAGTTTCCCAAATGCTTTGGCGGGAGTGATTGGAAGAATTGCTGCTTTATGCTTATGCAAAATTGTTGCATATAAGTACTCTTCTTTAGATTATTATGCAAAATGTACGGATGTGGGACATTTACAATGTACATTGAACAATTAACCATTATTATTATTATTTTATTATTCTTTGGGTTAGCATTTTAAAATCTCTCAATAGTTCGAGGTGTCGACAAAATGTATTTTTCCCACAGAACATAGTCTATATAAGTTTAGGTATATCTTCATTTTCTTTAAACATGCATGTATCTTGTGCTGGTTGTTAACGAATTCGGTTAATTCTGTTTCTGACAAACATCAAGGAATGCAACAACAATAACAAAAAAAAAATATGCCTACAATTTGACCTGAGCGCATTTCAAACGTTTTCATGGATAGGTTAAATATTTTACTCTGTGGTCAAACATCCATTTTTATGTCACCTTAATAAAACAGATGCGACGTAGGCTTTGTTCAGAATTAAATTTACATATGAAACATTTTAAAAGTTCAGTATGGAGGTAATTTTCGCCAATTTTTATTTTCTTGATTTTCGCCATGGACCAATTTGGGTGAATTTAAACGGAGCGAATTCAAAGAAAAACGTACAATTTGTAAAACAGAACCGTGACTGAGCAAAAAGTAAATGTTGTTAAAATTGTTTTCAAGTGTTACTTAGGCAAAAAGTAAAAAAAAATACTGGACGAAAATAAATACGTGTACAGTATGATTCTTAAGATTTATTTACATTTAGAAAACCTGGCCCTTTTAAAACCCACCTGGCAGAGTTCATCACATAACGACACAATTTCTGGTTCTCATAAAGCTGTTGACGGTTTGAAAACATACCTGACATATCATGGGGGACAGTGTGGTGTATCAGCTGATAAAAGGACAACTGCCACCTGGTGGGTTAACCTCACAGATATTCAGCGCATACATAATATAATGATACACTACAGAACTGACCATCTTGTGTGGAGTAAGTATTTTGTAATGTTTCAGCGTATGAAATTTTTATATTTTGACAACATTTATTTGAAGTTCAGATAAATGAAGAAACAGAGTGCAGTGCAACATTCCTGAATATGATATATCATTGCATGTCACTCCTGTAAACAGTCCAATTACAAATTAGAAGATTAATGCATAGGTTTTAATTTCAATGATTGATGTTACCAGAAATAGAAATTTCTGTGAAATACTTTCAAAATGCTTCTCCAAATACAGTTATAGTCTGATTATGATACAATGATTAATGCAAGTAGACTACATTTATATACATAATTGTTTTTTTTTTTTTATTTTGATTAATGATTTCAATTTGTCTTTGTTACTAAAATTGAAATTTTATAAGATTTGTGGGATTTCGGATGTAAAAATCAAATTATACGTAGATTTCTAACCTCCAGTTTTATATTTTTAGATTCATCAAATCAATTTACGCGAAGATTCATGGGGTTTTCTTTGTACGTATCGAATACAACAAGCATGGAAGATGGCTTTTTATGTTTTCACGACAGAAACTGCACCAGAGCAACCATACCAGCTATTGTTAACATAAGATGTCCTTACCTGGACAATATGTCATTTATTATAACGAAAGACCCGCAAGAAACAACAACACATCTGAACACTCTCTGTTTGCTTTTGCTGAACTTTGTGAGGTGGAGGTATACGGTTAGTAAATTATTTAAACTTAACTCGATCTAAAATGTAAAAAAAGAAAATGATATTGTTTCATCAAACTTTTTTCAATGTTGATTCAACAACCTTCAGTGTTGAAGGTTGTTCTGATCCTAGACGTTATGGTTCTAATTGTTCAAGTGCATGTCCTAAACATTGCAATGGATACTGTGACATAGAATCTGGAAATTGCTTAAGATGTCTTCCTGGATTCACAGGAGAACGATGTGAAGGTAAATAAAAAACAACTATTTTGAAAAACGAAGAAAAGCTTAATGAATTTGTTTTGTATCTCTGGGGAAATGACAAAAGACCTGGACAAAAAAAGTACCTTGTTTCATAGCAAAAATCTCACGGTAAACATTTCCTACGACGTTTAAATGTTATTATACTCTGATCACATTTAAAGATAAAATGTATTCCTTAATTGTTTATAAAAAGGTTTGTAAAACATATTGATTAATTTAAAGGAATTTAAAAGCAACGAAATCTATGGAATCCGGATAGGGCCATGCAGTTCACTATCGCATCATCGTACCATCGAGATTTGAGTTGATGGTGCGATGATGCGATAATGCGATGCCGATGAAGCGATGGCGCGATAGCGTGACGACGATGATGCGATGGTACGATGTAGCGATAATGCGATGATGCGATAGCACGATAGCGATGATGCGTTGGTGCGATATCGATGATGCGATGGCGCGACAGTTTCAAAGTGAACAATTTTGGAATTTAAAATTAAAGTCTTTTCAAAGTTAAAATTTCGGGATTTCCGTAAACCTATCCCAAGTGTGCAGTCCAGTTCAGTGGAGGAATTACGAGGTTCAGTGACTCTCTTGGTAGCTCAGTAGCCGTCTCTCTGGGCTCTCTCGGTTCCTCCTTTTTATACCGGAGATGTTTGTTCACTGTTCTGGTCTTTTGTCCGAAGATAGGATTCCTAAGTTTGACTTTCATTGTGTTATGATTGACTTTTAAAAGTAAGTTAATCTCCTAATAATTGGAAGGTGTTGTTTCACTTCCAAAAATAGATTCGTATAGTTATCATTTTCTTTGTATAAGATGGAGAGTTAATTTCTATGTCCATATTAATGTTTGTACTAATACTTAGGGGTTGACTTTTACTAATGGAAGTTTATTTTTCTCACCTATGAACTGGAATATGTATATCTCTTTTCTTCTTGTTTTCTTGGTAAAGATAGAAAATGTTTAAACTCCTTTAAGAATTATGTAAGGAAGTCATTTTGCAATAGACCCCGATTTGACCGACTAAATTATTATCTAACATTATAATTTACAATGTACAACTGACCTATAAACTGATTTAGGAGAAACACACAATATTTATAAATACATAAAAATATACATCGTATATAAATATATTATTTATAATACGGAATCTACAGATTCCTTAGACAAGGCTAGAAATTATTATGCCCTATAAACACTTGCTTGTCTTATGTAAATAAAGCACTAATAAAATAAATGATTCAAAATAAACCTGAAGATTCCACTGGTTTCCATAATCAGGAAACTTGATGGAACCGGAGCGTAGTGGTTTCCGTGGAATGGAAACTTGGTGGAATCTTTAGTATTCCTCTTACGGGAAACTACATGGAGGCTCTAGAAAATTCAAGATTTAAAGTTTCCATGACTCAAGAAACCATATGGAATTGGAGCATAGTGGTTTCCATGCAATGGAAACTTGATGGAATCCTTGGGTTTCCTTTTACCGGAAACTTCACGATTCCTAAAGTTTCCGTAACTCAGGTAGTCACATGGAATCGGAGCAAAGTGGTTCCCGTGGAATGAAAACTTGATGGAATCTTTAGATTTCCTTTTACGGGAAAGCATTTGGAAGATCGGGAAACCTCACGGTTTCTAAACTTTCCGTGACTCAGGAAACTATAAGAAGTTTTAGTGTAACAGTTTCCGTGTGATGAAATCTTTGTGGAATTATCGGGTTCCCATTCCTGGTGGAAATTACTGGTTAAAGTTAAGGATTTCTTAGGTTTTCTAAAGGAAGCAATACGAAATGTCTAGATTGTGAAAAGGGAACAGCAATTTTAAATCAAAATACATGTACACTCTGTAAACATAAATGGTAGTAATTTCCTTGGTGAACTGTGTTTTCTATTCAAAATCTATCCAAAAGAAATATTACATGTAAGAGAAACACGCATTACCATGTAATTTCAGGGGCGTAGCCAGGGTACTTTTGATGTTGACGTCTGAAAAGGCGGAGTTGGGGGAGTTGGGGGCCGCCTTAAGGGCCAAATAGGTCCTGGACAAAGCCCTGGCGGGGACCCATGCAGGGGCCGAAGCCCCCGGAAGCTGGTGAATTTTCGACGATTCCGATGTGCATATTTGAGCCTTCTGACAGCATTTTCCTTACACTTTTTCAGTTTGTTACGCAGCCACAATTAAGGTCTGTTCTTTTCTTGTACAAAATGCGGATAAACACTCAAAAATGAGGAAGGAAATGTCCAATAGGGTTGTTTGACGAACCCACTAAAACAATTCTAGACCTTTGAAGCTCGACAAAATACGTATGGTTACATAAAGTAGTTGGTTAGAGTGGTTGACTGGTTTAGACAGATCAAGTAATTGACTGATAGTCAGGCTTACATTAATGTTAAAAATACATCTCTAAAGATTGAAAATAATAAGGACAGAAGAATTCTTTTCAACTCATTTTCTTGCAGATTACATATGTATATTGTATACATTTTTAAATAAATGTTCAAAAATATTCACAATTCGGGTATCTAACTTTTTGCAACAATAATAAAACATGTACAAATACTATTGGTTTTAAGGTACTTTTACTTATATTTTTTAAAGGTTAAGCTGAATTTTACCAATTTTTTTCAATTTTTGATGTTCATAAATAAGGCTGAATTATGATTTTTGAAGTCTCGCATGAATCCGATAGGAAAATTATTTTTTTTAGCGGGGGGGGGGGGTATCGTTACAGAAGTTAAGCATTACGGTTGGAAGTTCATTTCCAGTAACAGAAATTAAAATTATTGGCATTAAATAAAATCATCGTTTGTTTTAAGGGAGCTCGAGCCGACTTGGGTTTTATTGTGTGAAATACTCAGCGATATTCGATAGTATTATATCGTTAATTCTTAATTGTTTCTTAGTATGTTTTTAATTTTAAAAAAATATTTTCTAATATTTTGCAAAAATGATGAGTACGCTTAACAATATTCTCTTTCTCTCTCTTTCTTTATGTTCTTTCTTTCTTTTTTTCTTTCTTTTTTTCCTTTTTTTTCCTTTTCTTTTCTTTTCTTTTTTTTCTTTGAAAATGATGTGGACGTCTGTGCGTACAAACGTACGCCTGGCTACGCGCCTAAATATTATTTGTTTAATAATTCATTTGATGTACAAAAACAGCATTTTAAAAATAAAAATTATATCAAAATACTAATTAAAATCACATATCTTAGATAAACAATAGAACAGTCTTTCACATTTAAGTTCAATCATAAGCGGAAATAAGTATTTCTTTCAACATCAGTTCCCTGGTATTTTCTTCAGATTAACTACGATCTGCAATATTCATACAACATTATTATATGATATCAGAATTATAATGCTTGAATATACATGTAACTTAGAAATGAAATCTGAACGATCTTTAAAGGACCAATACATGTATCACTGATTACTTTCAGTCTTAAAGTTTTCCATGACCATGATACATACACATGTATGGTTTCAGTCTTTAATGTTTCATTGAAAATAAATGCTTAATACTTTATGATTACAAAAAAAAAACATTACATAATAATGTTTTCAGCCACAAGACGAGCGTTGTCCAAAAATGGAAAAGCACTTTGCAGTGTGACATAATAAAGGAAATGTAGTGTGTGTCCATAAGCATGTATAAAACAAAATTGAAAAAAAAAAAATGTTTGAGGTTATCATGAAATTAGCGTAACCTCAGACTGGTGCGTGTGCATTATCTGCGACATTAAAAGACCCCGATTTTTACAAAAATATAAAGTTACATCAATAAAAATCATATCTATCTGACTTGGTTTTTCATAAGAAATATTTTGATATACAAAAATATATATAGAAGCATTTATTTTAACAAAAACGTTGTTTTCCAAGAACTTTTTGGACATCCCTCGTATGTCACTGAGAATGTATTAATAACTCAGAAAACCCTGGTTTTAGTAGAGTCAGCTTAAGAGTAAGCATACTCTTTATAATAACAAAAATATCATGAGAGATTAAAAAAAATATATATATTTGACCTAAAACAAATTGGCTGAAGATCATTACAGACCCTCAATCCCATTGCACGAAAGCTAGATTACACAGAGAGAGTAATATTATACTCTGGACTAGGACTTTGAATAAAGTTATACAGTATATTTTGATACTGACATTTGACCTAGAAAATTGGTCCAAGGGCACTCTTCACCTCTCTCGAAAGGTTCTTTGCAGTTTGAGTTTGAGACAGAAGATATTAATTTGCGTTCACGGTCATGAAATATTAAATTTTATCACACAGAAATACACTTCTAGTCATTTCAACTGTTCGAAGGGGTGGTTAATTCTTTTGATCGATATGTGTACACGTTTTAAGTCGGGAAAAATGTGGTAACCTCAGAAAATATTTAACTTTTTGTAAAATAAAAAGTACATGTAGGTGGAAATTAGTATGAGATATAATTTCAAAGTTTCCCTACCCGGGAAACATGGGGGAATCTACAGATTGGTGGCTTCCATGTCGGGAATCTATATGAAAACGACTAAGGCATGTTTCCATGGTTTCCTATCTTCGGAAACTTACGGGAAACCACCGTTTGATTGTTTTATGTCTATAGATCTAAATGGAAACCACTGATGCATGTTTCCATGGTTTCCTATCTTGTGAAACTTACGGGAAACCACAGGTTGATTGTTTTCATGTCGGGAATCTATATTGAAACCACTATGTGGTTTCCATGAAATGGAAACTATATGGAAACTACTGATATCCCGATTCCCATATTTCCATCGAATTTCCAAATGTTTGAAACATTGCTTTTCATCCTGTGCAAATTAAACACTTGACTAAGAATAAATCAACGGCAAAACAAAATGCTCTAGATGCGTACATAACAAAACATTGCACAAAGTGAAACATTCAACGTATATTTGACTCTACTCTGCAAAACTAGAATAACATTTATTATGTTAACAGAAACATTCTTACATATTTTGATAACTTCGTCTGTAGTGCCTCAGTCTTGTAAAAATATTAAAACACGGACCTCTATCTACGTGGTAAGTAATGCAGCAATTTAAAATCCCCTTAAGCAATATTTCGTTATTGACCAATGCTTACATATGCCTATATGAGGTTGTTTAAAGTTGAAAACATAGAGGACAAGTATAGGAAAATAAGTTGAACAATAAACACAACAAAATAAAAAAGTCATGATTATATTTTGATTGTGACATATATATTTGTAATAAATTCAAACAAGACGTTAATTCCCCAATAATAGTTCATTTAAGTTTCTAGCACTTTCATTCACCCTGCTATCATTGACTGATGAAAACATGTAAATCATTTTTTAAGCTTCTTTTGTAATGTACTTGTTGTAATTTCTTTTTTTACTCTCTTATTATTATTTTTTTGGCTTAAGAACTCATAAAAAATATTAGTCTTAATAAATGTTATTTTATAATAAATGTATGAGCGATATATTTTGCTGATATTATTTTAAAAATAACTTAAATGAGTGAATCAAAATGTACATGGGCGTACTATAAACGAATAAAAGCATGTATATCTAGTAGGTATATTTTCGTATGTGGGAGTACACTTCATTACAAGAACAACGATTTATTGGGAATGTGCTACATGTATTAATTAACAAAAACAGGTTAAATAATCCTTACTTTTTGCCATTTTTTTTTACTTTTGGGTGTTTTTTTCGTTTTCCAAGAATTTCAACTTTAAAACAGAATCAAAGTTCAGGTGCCATTGGGGAGTGAACATCTCCGGTTGACCAGCAAAAATCCGCCGCGTGCTCCTTGTCATGAACAGGGAAACAGTTGGAAAATCTCTCTACATTTCATTGTTTTGACAAACGTTTGTTTGCATCGTCTGTCCTTAAAACGGTGTATGATTGGTATCAACTGGAATTCAAAAAGGTTTTCGAAGATTTGGTCTCAATAAAACCCCTTAGATATAGACTAACTGAAAATCAAAATTTTTCTTGAATATCAAAATACTGTATTTATGTATGCAATCAGAATATTTTTAACAAATATTTTATATAAAGTTTGCAATGATCCTTCTGTTTCAGTATGTGAAACTGGATTTTATGGAGATGATTGTAACCACTCTTGTGGACACTGTAAAGAAGATAAAACATGTTTTCCAACAAATGGGGCATGCTTAAACGGATGCGCTGCTGGCTTTCAGGGATTGCTTTGTATTGCAGGTAGAGAAATTAATGGAGGCAATATGTGAATATTTAAGTTTTAATTTTACCTTAAAATTTCTATAGTGAATAAACAAATGAATTCAAATAAAATCCTGTTTTTCACAAACTGGAAAAGAATTATATTGTTTAGATAAGCTGGAGAAAATTCTAATGACAACTATTGCCTGTTGCAGCCTAAATTAAACTCTTGAACCTCTT
>NW_026922063.1:0-17500 GCF_032062105.1 Saccostrea cuccullata | reverse complement strand
ATTGACAATATAAATGTGGTTTTTGGAGACCAGGTATTCCAACAATCTATTGAAATTCCCATTGGTACAAATTGCGCTCCGTTATTAGCAGACTTATTTTTACATTCATATGAAGCAGAATTTATGCAAAATCTTATGCGTGAAAAGAAGAAAATACTTGCTGTGACCTTCAACTCGACATTTAGCTATCGACGAAGTATTGTCAATTAATAATCATGGTAATTTCCATTCCTACGTCGATTTTGCATAAATTCTGCTTCATGAAAATGTAAAAATAAGTCTGCTAATAACGGAGCGCAATTTGTACCCATGGGAATTCCAATAAATTGTTGGAAAACCTGGTCTCCAAAATCCACATATATATTGTCAATCAGAAACTCAAAACAGCCTTTTAAACATGTATACATGTACCCCCATTCTTGGAATATCATTCTTTTTTTCAATCATTCCTTGCAAAAATTATGAAAATAAAATTTAAAAAGATGATCATGATGATATCGGCTTAAAATCAATAAGAATAGATCTCAAATTTGTTTGTTTTAAAAAAGTTGGAAAAGCTTTAGGTCCATAAAGGTAATCAAGAATTTTGTTTCTGTATATATACCAAATAACTTACAGACCCTATGTACTGGGCGCAACGGCTTAATTTCCATAAAAAATTTATATCGAATACTTTGTGTGCACAATGACACTGTAATAAACAAATATATACCTGCTATAATATTTCCAATCTTCAAAAAAGATGTTATTTCAATAGACAATGATATTCAGAATTCCATATTGGTGTGTAAAATTAAAACCGGATCTGTAAAACTATGGACATTCCTTAAGACTAAAAAAACTGCTTGAACAAATAAAGAAAATAGTTTCTTCTAAAAATCAAAGTACTGAAAGTACTGAAAAGCGGTTAGCATGCTTTCATCTAATATGTACCGAAAAAAGTGCACGAAATGATGATATTAAAGTATGCATATCTTTGTCCAATGTCATCAGAGAACAAAAAACCCAGACATTCTGTTTTTGTAATACTTTACTTAATAGTAAAACCAATAACATTCCAAACTGATGTCACAGATGGATGCAATCTAATTAAAATTAGATGTTCCGAATCCGCTACTGCTTCTCAAACATCTAACAACATCCTATTTGGGGTCATGTAAGAGTGAATCTTCGATTAGCCAAAGAAAATGGTTCCTCCGAAATCCTGGCTTATAGTTCAGATGGGTTTCTTGTTTTCACCACCGAACCAAAACACCCAAGGAGTTTTGTAGTAAACAAAATATGCATTGCAAAAGCTGTGTTATGTATGACGTGTGGGGTATCTTGTATAGTTTGTGCTCTTTAGTTTGCATTATTCACGTTCAGATGCCAGACTGCAGACTATACATGGAATTTATTCCAAAATTACTTTAATTCAACGTAAGACAGTATCAATAACGATGATATGTAGCCGTGGAATTAATTTGAGAATTGTTTACCGAGGCTTGAATCTACATAGCCAAAGTGTTTGTGTTTATTAGTACATGTATTCATAATCGAAAGGTCGCTCTGATGTGACCCCGAATGGGATGTTAGATGTTTGAGAAGCGGTAGCGGATTTGGAACATTTAAATAAATTTTAATTAGATTGAAATGCATGTTTCAAAATTTAAACATGAGATTTCTTCAGTTTGAAAGACAGGAAAAACATTTTTTAAAAGTTCTCTCTTGGTGGCATCCAATTGTTATCTGGATGAAAACAATTATGTTGATGTTGAAAACTTAATTGTCTTTCATGCTCTATTGAATCTGAAGTTAGGTAATTGTAAAGTCTACTATAGCAAACAACTAAAAAAATGATAAGTTAAATTCTTTAGATTAATGGATTTGGAGTAGATCTACAGCTGGCTAGTCAGAGAAAAAAGGATGGCTGAGCAGAGACTTTGTAAATGAATTGATATCAGAGAGCTCCAGATGTGTAGGCTCACTGCGGGTGTAACCTGTCAACGAGGGATGCTTACTTCTTCTAGGCAACGGATCCCATCTCTTGAACTTTCAGGAGTCAGCTTTTCATCTTAAATCGATCATTTTTCATTCTGTATTTTGATACAGATACTGAATACTTCCGTTTAGTAATATTATGAACTACTACTTTTACGGGAAGACTGGCGAGTAAACAAGATTATCAAGCTTTATGAAATGTACTTTATTGACTTTTCAAACAAGTAAATGTTCGAATAAAGTAAATGGTATATGAGAATCATTTAAAAGAAGTCTTGCACAATATGTCTAGATAAGGACATATGATGTGTATGTGCCATATACTCTTCATGCAATATTGTTCTCAAATAAAACATGTGAAAAGGAAAGTTGTCTAATCAATCAATACTAGTATTTAAAAATTCAAATGTACACTAAAAGTCAGTGTAACTTAAGAAGTTATCAGTGTCACTTTCTTCAATATGTCGGTTAAACAATATACACTGATTTCTTTTCTATCAATGTGCCTCTAAACACCTGTATTTTAATTTAATTCTTCTTAAACGCTCAAAATAATAATCAACAAATTAGACAAATTCAAATTTAAAAAGTATTTTCTCAGCTAATAATACGTTCCTTAGGAATTGATCAAATTTTCAAAACTTATAAATAAGCATTAAGTATATATTTTAAATTTTTGCTAATTGCCAAGATTTTTCATACCTTATTCTTCTGTGAATAATTATATCGGTTGATTTTTAGAAGAGAATCACAATGCCGATTAAAATTAATATATATTCATCCATTTTTTTTTTTCAAAATTAATTTTACTACTTTAAGTGCCACATTATTTTTTTCAAAACTAAAAGTAAGTGATCCCTTATGATCGTTTGTCATAAATTATCAAAGACGGAGTAGAGAATTTACCCCTGGGAGCAGAGCTTTTATAATCTGTTTATTAGACAGTGAAGAAAAGAGAAGAAAACAAACGTTTCATTGTGGAGGTAATCCTATTGTTTTCATAAAAACGTTACAAAAAGTGTAAAACGTACAGATGCATTCGGTGTTTTTATAAAAGCGTTTTTCAGGTATTACTTAACTTAATAAATGGTGTTTCTTAATACTTTGGCAAGGAAAATCAAACTCGATGGAGAGATTTGCTGATGTTTTTGCAGTCTGTAATAACCTTCAACCTGCTGTATAATTAACCGTATCGTTCAACTTTCAAAAATAAACTAACAGTTGCTATAAATCGCGATCGCACGATGTACATGTAATAAGGACCAAATTCTCAGTTCTTTGAAGTTAGTGTTTTAAGTATTGTCAATGCATTGGTAAATACTAGTCTAATAAGAATTCGACATAATCGTTATAATAGCCACTTGTCAATCTCTTACCAGGGGGCGTATTACGCCAACAGTATACAAATCATAGGAAGCGCTTTGTTGAAGTTATTGTCGATAGGTAGCGCCTTGTGGAAGTTTCCGGTTTTGGTTGCAGAAGGATAAGGTTACGTGCCATAAAGCGATGTCGATAGGTAGCGCCTTATGGCAGTTTCCGGTTTTTGGAGGCCCATGCCATAAAGCGGTTAGCTAGCTAACCGCTTAAAAATATGTCCCCATAAAGTTGTTCTTTTTTTTTTTTTTTTCGTTTTTGTTTTTGTTGTTGTTGTTGTTGTTTTTTACGTTTCTTCAAACTGAAACTTTAACAGAATGATTTCTTTTTATTAAAAAAAATTCTCACTACCATTTCATTTAGACATATTGCTCTAATTTTTCATTAGATGAATTTGAAATAGGAGTTAAGAGGTAAAATAAAACTCTTCCAACATATCTTAATCTTAATCTTTGCGAGGATTGAATTTGTTTTTTTTTTTTTTTTTATTGTGAAAGTACAAATACAAAACAACGTTTAAACAGCCATGTATAACGGAATTTTAAAGAAAACTTCTCTTTTTCTAGAAAACTTTAGAATGATGAATCTGGAAAACGTAGCGGCGCTCGTTCTGTTCTTCGTGGAGTGTTATCATGTCTGTGGTCATCTGATCATCGCTTTAATGATCAGAATGCTCCCTATTAAGTACCTGTACCGGATCCGTTTCTACATTCTCCTGGATCCAGTGTTGGGGATTTTGACTACCTTTGTGTTCCTTCAGAGGATTCAATGGTTGTCAGTGCTCCATTTTCTGCAACATCTGTATTACTTCCTTTTTCTGGGAAAAGACAAGACACGCCGAAAAAGTAAGACTCTTTCTTATGCTGAATTGGGAAATTATACTATTAGATGGTCTAGTTAAATGAATGTCACGTTTAATAAAGCCATAAGAAGTTGCATTTGGACTTTAAAAATCCGAAGTGCAGTTTATAAATTCTACATAATGTTTTTTTTTCTGATTAACGCAAGAAGTTAATACTCTATAGTTATTTCTATCACAATAAAAACAAACGTTAATTAAAACAAGAAATTACCTAGTCTTTAAATCAGTTGATCAATCATTGCTTTATTTCAGATCTTAAGTTGGAGCTCTCTAGACTGGACTGTCAGTAAATTGAAGGAGGAGTGGCATTTTGACGCCATTCTGGGGTTATCTTTCGACACAGGTGTTCATTTCACCATGGCTTTCTTTCTCAGTCAATACCTGACCACGGTACAAATCTTCGTTTGTCTGTTTTTGGTACACTGCCTCGCATTGGTTGTTCTTTGTGGACCTTGGTACGCCTGGAGTTCCCCTTCGGCGATCCCAAAGTGGGTCCAAAAGAGGATTCGTCCATTGAGCAAGGAAGAATGGAAAACATCTTGACCAGTCATTCGTTAGTTCTGGATTGAATTGCCCTCACTCTTGGTGTAATTTTGTTGATCATTCTCAGTATTGTGATCTTTAGTTATTTTTTTTCTGTAAGGTTAAATATCCCTCCACTTCATATTTCACCATTTTCCCCATATATTCCCAGCCTTGATTTTCATTAACAATGATATTAGATTCAAATGGAAAATAGTTTAATATATCAAGCTTTTCTTACCTTTTCAGAGAGGAATATTGCGTCTTAACATGATATGAAGAAAATTTGGTAATGGTTATTTGAAAGATCAATATTGTTTTATATCGCAATTAAAAAAATGAGATACATGTGTATATGAAAATATTTACTTTCAAACATATGTAATTCATATTAGAAAACATAATAAAGCGTTGCTTTTTAAATCAGAATATGGCGTATCGTGTTTTTGCTTGTAAAATAAAATGCAACCGAATACACGAGGTATCTTTCCATTATCGTTCTTCAAAATCTGTTCTGGTGAAGAAAAAAAATTAAGTACTAATTGATTATAAAATTCCTTCATCTGAAATTCTGCAACAATTAAAAGACTTATATGTTAAGAGAATATCTTAATTTTCCCAAATTAAAGGAACTGATTATAATTTTTTTAAGGTAAACTATTATAAGTAATTAATAAAAATATTAGCAAAACTAGAAACTCTTGTTGCTACAGCAACAAAAACGGTCTTCCGTTCTCCTCTATTTTTCTGTATGAATGAATTTTTATCTATGTTAAAAAAGGCACATAATATTTACAACGATTACAGGAAAACAAACGGCCGGAGGTATAACTTATCAAGATTCTCGACGTTACTTTAGACAAGTATAGTCTTCATAACACTTATAAAAATCATTTTTAATCACTTCCTGTGACGACCGGAAGTGACGGTGAACGCATTTTACCCTATGTCTTCATGGTAAGTATAAGTGTCTTGATCTGTAACAGTTTAAAAGCTCTCTAATGTTAACTTCTCATTTTGAGAACAAAAAAAATCACTTGACCGGAAGTAAATAAAAAAGATATTTGAGGTTACTCTAGACATTTGCAGTCTGAATAACGTCCTAAAAGCATTTCAAATACTCGTTTTATAAAAGATATTTATGGGATAGTATGATACTCAATTTATGCAGTTTTTCTCTCATAACCGGAAGTTGTCGTTTTTGTTTCCAGTGGGACTGACATATTTCGAAACTACAAATAAGATGCTATAAGGTAATACAAAGAAAGATTCCATAAAGAAAAGTTAAAAATTTTGATTTATTTGATCACTTCCTGTGACAACCGGAAGTGACGGCGGACGATCTTAAACTCAATAGATTTGTCTAGTTATCAAGGTCTACCACCCCTACTAGTTTCGTGTCTTAATCTCTTACCGTTTACGAGATCTAGCTATGATAACTTCTAACTTTGAGGACAGGAAATCACGCGACCGGAAGTAAATTTTACAAAGATATTTGACGTCACTGTAGACATTTGCAATCTAAATAACATATCCAAAAATCATTCCAAATACTTTATCTATAAAAAATATTTATGGGAAAGAAAAATACTCAAATTATGTAGTTTTTCTCTTATAACCGGAAGTTGCCGTTTTTGGTTCCGGTGGGATGGGACTGACATATTTCAACACTACAAGTAAAATGCTATGATGTGATGCAAAAAAAATTTCAAAAAAGAAAAGTTCAAATTTTAGATATTTATAAACACTTCCTGTGACAACCGGAAGTGACGACGGACAATCTTAACCCAAATGGATTTACCTTCTTATCAAGATCTATCATCCCTGAAAGTTTGGTGTCTTAATCTCTTACCGTTTCTGAGATCTCACTCGGATCAAATATTTTTTTAAGAAAGCGGAAATCGGACATATCTGACGACCGGAAGTAAATTTCGAAAAAATGAAAAAAATGTTTCGGGGTATTTTCATACTCTATCATCCCTGAAAACTTCAGAAAAATCCGTTTAGCCATCTCTGAGAAATCTTGCCGACAAGATTTGGGGAAAAAATAAGAAGAAGAAGAAAAAACAGTAGAATCACTATAAGGTCTTCCGTCTGAAACGGAAGACCTTAAAAATATAGAAATCAATATTTGTATGATAGAATTGATTTGAATTAGTTAGCTTTAAAATAAATTCTGGCATGACAATTCATTACATTGCTTGGAATAATTTCCCCGGAAAATCTCTCTCATCAGAGGGATATTACATGTACATCTTAGATAAGAAGCAGACCATCAGCACCTCTCTATAATCCGATTAGGACGGGAGATATAAACTAGAAAGGCCCGGGTAGGAGGTCTGGGTTGATGTGACATTACTTGGGCCAATCTTCCTGGTAGCTTCTCGATCAAGATATCCCTCTAGGAAAATCGTGGTACAGTGGCTAAAGCCTTTGCTCTAGATTCGCGAGGTAAGGAGTTGAAACAATGCTGGATGGAATATTTAGACGTCAAATTTGACCCCAGAGTCATGACCTGTCCTGTGATGCAATATGGGATAACGTTTGGCAGCAAAAACTGACTGATGGCAATGGAATGAGATGCATGGGCTACAGTTAAAGAAGTTCCTCTGTGCATTTGCAGAAAGCATAGAACAGTGCCACTGGAGAACAGAGGGTGCAACTGAAAGGGAGACATGGGAGTATTCTTAACGCCTAGAAACCATCCTACAAAAATGTCAGATGGTTGTGAGGAAGAATTAGGGTTATATAGTGACCGAGGACATTTCAGCTTTAGACGTGTCACAGAAGCTGAGCCGTCGCCCACGTGACACAGTGGTAGAGCGTTTAAGAAAGGAGTTGATCCTTACGTCGCTGGGTCGAATCCCACTTTGGGACATGGAGATGAGAACTATAATCTGAGGTCCCGTGTATTGCAGTAGGTGCTTGCAAGAAATATCCCTCACTGCTCAATGACCCTGAGTGCCGAGAATAGGCCAAATTTGTAGTTCTCCACTGGCAAGTTGTTAAACAGCATACAATTAATCAATCAATCCAGGGAAATCCGCTGATGCTTTGGTTCCTCGGTTCACGGAGGTGCCTTCTCCTCGATCTCTTTCTCAGTGGAAATTTAAGGAAAGTCACTTTTGGATTTTGTGTAGGCTGTTTGTTTGTTTTTATGTTGTTTAATGTCTCTCTCGAGAATCTTTCACTCATATAGAGACACCAGGTAAAAAGACGCCAGCACTTGCCGCTGGCGAGCTGCAAATTCTGTCTTATGCACGGCACCTAGGGCCTTTTAGCAGGTAGGGATGTCTTTCGTGCCAGCGCCTACTGCGACAAGGGACCTCGATTTATATGATCTAATGGGAAAAACATTTTCTTTGAGTTTTCTACCCATTCTACATAAGAATTTTAGCATACAAATATTTAATATTGCATTGAGGTGTTCCAGATCTCCAATACCTACATTACATTACCATTATGTACTGGTTGATATTATTGTGTATTGCAATGACCCAAGGCGGTCAATCTACCATTACCTGCTGCATTAATAATTTTTATGCCCCCGGATCGAAAGATCCCATGTGTATATTGTTTTTGTCCTGTCTGACTGTTTGTCTCTCTGTCTTTCGGTCGTCAAATTTAACCTAGCCCATAACTATTGAGTTTGCTTGGATATTGCTTTCATATTTCACAGGTGCATTCCTTGTGACAAGAACTAACCATTGAAACCACCAAATTTGACCTCTTGACCTTGCAGTTTAGCCTACTTTTACAAAAAAAACACCACACGTTAACCTTGGTAATAACTTTTGAACATTTTGAGCGAGCTAGGTGTTGGGTTCTATCCTTCACATGTGTATTCATAATGACAAGACCTTTCAGCTGGTATAAATATTTTTGACCTTTTGACATTTACCTTAGAGTTTGACCCACTTTTTAAAAACTTTAATCTTGGTCTCAACTTTTTAACAGTTAAAAATAGGGCTTTCATATTTTACAGGTGTATTCCTTGTAATAAGACCATCCTTTGGATACTAGACTTTTGACCTTGACCTTTGGAGTTTGACATGCATTTAAAAGAATTCAACTCTGCTACTACTCGTATTTTGTATTGTTCCAATGGACTTTTAAGCTTAAAAACTGTACGTAATCCCACTGTTAAGGAAGACTTTTGTACTTACATACTGGATGTTATGTACTCTTTCAGAAGTTTTCATTGATTGATAGTGGAATCATTGTTCTGTTGATTCTGTAGAGCTCCAAGATTCCCTGTAGAGCTCCAAGATTCCCTAAATTCTAGCTAGTATGATAGAAATGACATCCGGATACACAATAATAATTTCTGTCACAACATTGGCAGGTCACTCCACTTTAGCAGGGTATTGGCCACAGTTCGAATTCTCTCTTTTGCGGCGATTCAGTGATCTTCTATAGACAACGGCATTCCATGCATGTTTCCTTAACAGTTTCCAATAGATAATTGGAATTAAGCATATTTACATTTCTAAGAGTCTTTTGGCAATTTGAAATTTTTAGCAAAATAAGTTACGCATTACCTGTTCTTATCAGGAATTTTCGGCTTTTCCTACAAGGTTACAATTGCAACATCACATTTGGAATCTCAAAGTGTCATTACTTCCTTAGTCAATTGCAATCTCTTTTCGAACCAGAAGCTGCATTATAGATATAGTTGGTATTCGTATAAAACCTGTCGTTTAATAGTTAGACAGCACATACTCAGGTGCAGTTGTTTGCAAATCTTTAATCTATTAAAAGATTATATTAATGATAGTTTTTTCTCACTCAATCCTCAGAAGTGCGAACTTCTCCATGACCTCGGGTATCAAAATTTTGAAAACTCAGAAAAACAAGAGGCCCAAGGGCCACAGCGCTCACCTGAGCACATCGGCTAGGAAAAAGCACATATCAGATCAGAACTGAAAGTTGACTAAGGTGGGGGGGCTTGAATTTTAACCCCCCAGGGGGTCATGATTTTAACAAACCAGAATTTACACTACTTGAGAATGATTCCATATGAATATCACTCATCATGGATTTGAAGTACATGAAAAGAAGATTTTAAAAGGTTTTCCTATATATTCCTGTGTAAAACTTTGGTTGGTCATTTTGGCCCCACCCTAGATCCGGGGGTTATGATTTGAACAAACTTGAATCTACACTACCTGAGGATGATTCCACATGAGTTTCATCTTTCCTGTCTCAATGGTTCTGAAGAAGATTTTGAAAGATTTTTCCTATATATTCCTATGTAAAACTTTGATCGGCTATTTTGGCTCCACCCTAGCCCCGGGGGTCATGATTTGAACAAATTTGAATCTACACTACCTGAGGATAATTTTACATGAGTTTCATCTTTCCTGTCTCAATGGTTCTTAAGAAGATTTTTAAAGATTTTTCCTATATATTCCTATGTAAATCTTTGATCGGCCATTTTAGCCCCACCCTAGCCCCGGGGGTCAAGATTTGAACAAATTTGAATCTACACTACCTGAGGATGATTCCCCAGGAGTTTCATCTTCCCTGGGCCAGTGGTTCTTGAGAAGAGAAGAAGATTTTTAAAGATTTTTCTTAATACTCCTATGTAAAACTTTGATGGGCCTATTTGGCCCCACCCTAGCCCCGGGGGTCGTGATTTGAACAAATGAGAATCTACACTACCTGAGGATGATTTTACATGAGTTTCATCTTTCCTGGCCCAGTGGTTCTTGAGAAGAAGAATTTTTTTTAAAAATGCCATTAATTTTTCTCTAATTCATAATTATCTACCTTTGGAAAAGGGCGTGGCCCTTCATTTGAACAAACTTGAATCCCCTTTACCCAAGAATACTTTCTACCAGGTTTGGTTGAAATTTGCCCATGCAGTGGTTCTTGAGAAGATGATGAAAATGTGAAAAGTTAACGACAACCACGACGACGACGATGTCCAGACAACGGAAAAAATTTTGATCAGAAAAGCTCACTTGAGCCTTCGGCTAAGGTGAGCTAATAAAAACCATATAGGTTCCGAACAAATTGGTAAAGGTGAAGTGCAAAGGATGGTAAAGAAAGATTTGCGATTGTTATGATTTTCTAAATCATATTAACTAGAATATACAATATGACTGCAGTCCGCTATAAACCGTTTCATTAAGCATTCTACGTCGGTCCTGAAATCGCACCTGTATGTGGTTTTATGTTAGACAGAATAAAAAAGTTCTGTAAAAGTGCGCTTTTAAACTCAAACCGAACCTAGTCATTCAGCTCAAGGTTTGTTGTTGTTTATTTATATGTATGTTGTTGAACTTCGCTCTCGAGAATTTGTCACTGATTCATATGGAGACGCCATACGTACCTCTGGTCGGTGGAGGGCATTGATTTTGTCATAAACTCGGCACTTTCGGCCAGTGACCAGGGGTCTTCTCAGTGTCAGCACTGTATAATAATTAAGATAGTAAAAAAAAAATTCCAATCAAGGCGAAAGGCATGGGAATATGTACTGGTATATGTTAAAAAAGCTTATTACTTCGTTTAAGAAATGACTGATTTTTTGTAAATAGTATTGTTAACGGACAAAAGTTTGTAAAATACAAATGTACTAAAATTGGAATTTCCCGCCAGTAACTACATGAAGTAGGTCATGTAAAACGTAAACAAACATTACCGAGTCTAGGCTACGGGCGATCACTCTTGTTATTTTCAGCTGGAGCTCGGGGGACAGACAAAGGTAGGGGATATACAATAATACAGTCTAAGTCTTTGGAAAATTACTGTAACTTATCGAGGAATACTTCATGGCCTTCTTATTCTGTCCCGTTTGTAGTTCCAAATACACTGTATTCCAAATCGTTCGATCTTCATAGGCTAGGCTAAAAAACAAATGGCCAGCATTTATATTTTGTCAACGTGACTTGAAACTATCCTGTGGTTATTAAAACATGTCCTGGAATTAGCTTTTTAAAAAATCAAAAAAACATATTTTTACAGAGAAGTTTTCGGTTAAAATATATCGACAAGAAACATGTATGTGCATAAAAAACTCTATTACATCAGTCAACAGATCAATAGGCGCCTAATGCTCAGTTTTTCGGAATGTTGACCTCTAAGCACCAAAATTCACATTGTAAAAAAAAAAAAAAACATTTAACATAAATCTTTATTATGATATATTTATTAACACAATCGATAATTATTATTCATACAAATTCATACAAAACGTGTGTATGCAACCTATAGGTATGAATTATTCCCTGGGGAAAGTGATCGACCTGTGTATGTTTCTGGCAGAATCGTAGAGGGCAAAGTCCACTTTTATTCATCACGTATACCATTATAGACCTATGTTGTATATCAAATCTGGGAAAGAGTTTTCATAAACCTTTTATCGGCTGTAACCATTTTCAAGTTTTATATATAATACTTTTTTTACTTCTACAATTTTTGGTTTATTTTCGTCTGGAAAAAATTTTCATATCGGGTACTAGCTTTATTAAAAATAGAATATTTGGAGACCCCTCTGTATTACTACATTTTTAATGTATTTACTTTTTCATGTACATCTGAAATCTATTGTCTAAAAATCACTATTTTTGATAGGGCGGCAACCAGAGAAAAAATAAGAAAGAAATTGTGAAAAAATAATAGATTTTAAAAAATATTGACAAAGGAAAAAAGGACAAGTGTTCCTTAAAAACCCTTTTCTGTGTGGGGTGGGGTGGGGGGTTAGGGTGGTTAGATTCCGCCAATTTCTTGCAGTTATAATACTGTAGTTCTATAAGGAAGTGAAAAAAATTGTTTTTTAAAAAAAAAATTAAAAAGTCAACAGCGTATTAGTCATACACTTGTGTTATCCGAAGCAGGTTTCTACATAAATTAAAGTATACCCAATGCTTAAAAAAACTCTAAAAAAAAAAAAAAAAGATTCTCCGTTCTCGATCTTATCTACAATTAAAAAAAACTGAGGTTGGATCGAGGGATTACCGTTATTACACAGTAAGCTCTGTACTCGAATGAAATTGTGTTAATCTTTTAATATTGATATATTTTCTATAATTTCCATATTCTGTATACTTTAAGGTCTGAAATGAAATATATACATGTACACTCTATATACAAATCTGTATAAATATTTTACATTTATCGGACTGATGCAAAAATAGGGCCTTACGGTTGGTCTGTGATAAAAACTTAATACACAATTAATAGTACAGTGTATACTTGTATTTGTGTCAGATTTATTTACATTTTGAAACAATGTGACTCAAGTTTATTTGCCAGTCTGCACATTTCTCATTACCTGTTGACATAATTTCTCTCGATACCTGCATCATACTGTACAGGTACTGTTTACTTTTAACATGTGTGTCACGGTCGTGTCTGGTAACTTGACCTGATATGACCCAATATGTTGACATTTTAATCTACAGGGTTATAGATATAAATGACCATCTAATCTAGAGATATGCAATAATTATTTCATCTGCAGCGACGATTGATTTATTTTTACCGACTTTTGATTTACTTGCATTATACAAAATTTATCTTTTCGACTCGAGATGGGCGCTAAAACAAATGAAGAACATACCAGTACATATATATTTAATCTACTCTTAAAAAAAAGAAGATGTGAGGAACACCAAAACCCATTACATTAATTTAATTCGGCAAGGATGTGTGTGTATGTGGGGGGGCCCCCGGGGGGGGGGGGGGGTAAGCAACGACCAAGGATGTAACTGATTTATTTTCTAGTCCAGCCAGGAAAGATTCACTTCCAACATTTTCTAGGACAGATTATTTTCAAATAAAGAAAAAAAGACAGCCCCCGCTAGGAATCATTTTTCCGTCCCCTTGGAGGAAAATATCTCTAGAAAAATTGAAAAAAAAGAACTCTGTATTACCATCTTCGCTAGCCAAGGGTTCCTGATACGCTTCTCTCCGTATCAGAAACCCTTGGCTAGCGAAGATGTGTATTACAAGAAACATTTTCTCTTTGTAGAAATCTTTAGAATGTTGAATCTGGAAAGTGTGGCTGCATTCTTTCTTTTCTTTTTGGAATGCTACCACATCTGTGGTCATCTTAACATCCTGTTCCGGATTCGACTTCTGCCCCGGAAGGACCTGGTTCGGATCCGGCTCTACTTCCTGTTTGACCTGTTAACGGTCTTTTCCTCTTCCTTCCTGTTCCTACAGAGGCTCCAATGGTTGGCGCTGTTACAGATAGTGCAGCATCTGTATTACGTCCTGTGCTGGGAGAAAACAGGGCCCGCCAAAAAAGTAGAACCTTTTGTTAAGCAAAAAAAAAAAAAAAAAAAAAAAAATAAACAAAAAAAAAAAAAAATGAAAACAAAGCAAAAAAAAATTAAAAACCCAGTTACTTACTGAGTAAAATAGCAGCAATAATGTAGCCCCCCCCCCTTTTGAGGGGGGGATATCAGATAAAAAAAAAATTAGAGGGAGAGAGTTACATTAATGCAGCTACGAGTCAATCGTTAAATCAATCATTGATCTTTTTTTTTAGATTGTCAGTTGGAGTTCTTTAGACTGGACAGCTAGTCAGTATAAGGAGGAGTGGCACTTTGACTCTATCCTGGGGACAGCTTTTGACGTGGGCGTCCATTGCACCATGGCTTTCTTTCTCGGCCAATACCTGTCCACGGTACAAATCTTCGTCTGTCTGTTTTTGGTACAGTGCTCCCTATTGGCTGTTCTATGTGGACCCTGGTTTGCCTGGAGCTGTCCCTGGGCCGCGCCTAAGTGGGTCCAGAAGAGGATCCGCCCCCTCAGTGAAGAGGAATGTCGTCTGGGCCTCGGGAAACAATCTTAACGACACCCGAATTAGTTCTGGACTGAAGTGCCCTCACTCATGGCATAATGATGTGTTGTTAGTCATTCTCAGTATTGTGATCTAATGTTTCCAATCTAGTATTGTTAAATAATTTCTTTAAGTAAGAAGTGGGCATGTTTATTGAACTTTTGTTAATTCAATAAAAAAAAATATTGTAATTCGTGTGATGTTAATTAACATTCTATTATTTTAATTAGGAATATAAGTGTTTGTTCAACATTGCAACGAAAGTCATCATTGAATTGAATGATTGAATTGGAGGATAGAATTTAGATTGTTTTATAGCATATGAGGAATACGGTGATTGATGTCAGAGTTAAGTATTTTATTTGTATTTGTTTATGTTCAGTGTATGTTGTTATTGATTGTGTCACCTATCCTACAAAGAAAGGATTGATTTATTTCAAAGCCTTTTATTGATCTTTTAGTGTGCTAGTATTATATTTTATCCAGGACCAAGCCCCACCCCACTCCACCCCCGTACCATCAATCTCAATTTTAAACATTAATTTTATTTCCCAAGAGTATTATAATTCATGACATGTAGAAATATATTCACATGACTTTGGTGAATCGGGTTATAATTTTTATATAATTTTAAGATGCGTGTGCTAAAGCTGTGTTGTATACATGTACATGTAGTTTTCTTCTTCACAGATTTTCCTTACTATGTAGATGTGTCAACCAGATTATATCTGTTAGTGTATAATATAAAAGCCCTGAATAAGGGCTACATTCTTTTTTGTGAGAATACATTAACTGAATCTGCAACCAGGAAGGAAGCAGAGATGCATTTTTAACAGAGCACTTAAAAATGACTACATATTAGAAATAACTTCCTTCACACGATCTATTAACGAAGTACTGGGCTTACTCAGTAACTTCTTAGTGCTTTTAATATTTTGTGCTTGTTCAGGATTTTTTTGTGTGTTTTGATGTTGGTGTTTTTAATTGCTTATGTATTAGAAGTATTTGTTGCTGTTTGAATGAGCATAATATTGTTGCATTTTATCATTTTGACTCTACACTTTATCTTGGTTTGATCCTTCTTATTAAGTGCTGTACGTCCTATAAAGTTAATATATTTCTTTTTTATGCCATAATGGATACTCCTTAAAGTTTGGAGATGCAAAATATAGCAATAAAAAATTCAATTGAAGTTTTACACTGTATTGGAAACAGATGAAAATATTTGGAACATTGTTAAGAAAAAAATGAGACATGTATCAAAGATACATATAAGGCAAAATTGATATATCTGCTTTAGTATTCTCAGGAGGAATTTTTAGAAATCATTTGACTGCCATCATGAACAAAATGAATGAAAGCCGTGCATGGTGATAGCATAATTATCATTGTTTAAGATTATTTTTTAATATATAGCTGTATATATCTTTGCTTATGTTATTTGTGAGAAAGTTGTGTACTGCATTCAAAATGTTATGTTGAATTATCACGCCATTTAACAATGAGACAAGAGAGAAAAAGTGACATATGTAATGAATGAATAATTTTTTTTTAATCAAAATTTAAACTAGCTAGTTCTTTTTGGTGTAAACTGCAAATAACAATGCAAAGTTTCATTTGTGTATTTGTTTTTGTTTTGATTTATGAGTTGGACTTAATTAATAAACTTTCACTGTTATAAATCTGGTAGTTTTCTTTTTGAGTGTCCATGTTAAATACGTTTTAAAATTAATAAGAAGTTAATAATGACCTACAAATCAGAGAATAAAATATCACAAAATGTTTGTTTCAATGAAATATATTTATCTTCACTTTTGGCACACATCTATATATTTAAAAAAATGGTAATTTTATTTTTAATCAACATAATAAAACCATGAACATAGTTAAGTCTTCAAATAGTTGATATTATATTTTTCCAATTATGAAAGAGATAGACTGTTACATTTTCTAACTACATCCAAAAATAATTATGAAGCTTGAGATTTACTATAAAAACTTCTTCAAATGTTGTGCACGATCAGGTCAATAAGGAAACTTAACTGATATAATGTACAAGTTATAGAGCAACACGAATATAAAGTGTACGACTTATTTCTATGATGTCAACAGAGGCCAACTTCCGGTAAATCGAAATCAACACACGTGGGAATGGGAAAGCAAAATAAATCGCAAAAACTTGTACCAATGAAGGCAAAAATGAAAGGTTTGTAGTATTGTAAGATACCATGTGATTTCTTTAGGTTATTTTACACAGTTCTTATGTAAAATCTTGTTTAAATGCCATTTATAAATCTAATAAAATAAACGTAGTAAGAGCAGTCGTTTTTAAAAAGTCTGTTACAAAGAATGAAAAATCTTAAAATTTTCTTTATGAGGCCATGCATCATTAGATACATTTTTGTTAGATGTACTCCGAACTACGTTTTTCAAGGTAAGTTTGTACTCTGTGGTGCTTTTTTAGTTAGGTATTGGACAAAATGGTCAAAGCTATCATAAAAAAAACAGTCTTAGAAATTTATTTATGTTTTCAATATGTAACAGGAAGGGAGAAAATGTATGGCTAGATTGGAATCGAACCCAAGATAGCTCAGTTGGTAGAGCACCTGACTAGAGATGCAGGGGTTCCAGGTTTGATTCCTGGTCCAGCCATACATTTTCTCCTATCCTGTGACAGATTTTGTGCCGTTGACCACCCCTGGAATTGCAAATGTCCTGTCAGGGGGTAATAAGAACTTGGGTTGTGTCTTTGAGGGCAAAGACCATTTAAGGAGGGAGGAATGTAATGGTTTGGCCATTGATATGGGCTGGATAGCTCAGCTGGTAGAGCACCTGACTGGAAATACAGGTTTGATTCCCGGTCCAGCCATACAATTACATTTTCTCCTTTCCTGTTACATACAAGATAACTATACAATTTGATATTTATTTCATAGAGACGTCCTTGAGAAATCATACTATGAAACTTA
>NW_026922062.1:0-19502 GCF_032062105.1 Saccostrea cuccullata | reverse complement strand
TTAAGACATTTTCTCTTCAGACAGTAAGGGTAACACAGGGGATTGTTTCTGGAAAAACGCAACGTATGGAGGAGTCGCACAATTGAATAGTTCTATCATTTTAAATTTCAACGCTTCTTTTGCTTAATGCTTTTTTACAATTATTTTAATAATTTTATAATTATAGTAAAATATAACATAAATAATAATCAATAAAAGCAATATGTACAAGTAAAAAAATCATGTATTTTATCGTACCTATTGTGAGGTACATGAGATATACTAGCACTTCAAAAACATTATTTCATGTACATTTGATATCGTTTCTGCACGAATGAGCAATGGTATATTCCAAAAATTTCAGCATTTTATATAAAATACCATTAGGCAGCTAATGTCAAAAGAAAAAAATAACTACAAATATAAAGTGGGAGGGAATTTCAGCTTTGCCACTTTTCTTCACACATAACATAAAAAAACTCTTCCAAAGAATATATTGCGGGATGAGGGCATGGTATTTGAATATTTTTCTTTGTGAATTTTTTATAGTTCTTAATTATAATTAGAACTTCAGACCTGTTCTTACATGGAATAACACTTTTGAAATATATTTCACGAAACAGGCACGTAATATGAAGTAGCCTTCCAACTTTTTGTTGCAGAATAGTTAAATCGTAGTTATATTTGCTAATGTGTTAATAAAATTTGGTTGAAAAACTCTGTTGTAACCTTCTTTTCAACCATCTCATTTTTTGGTCAAATGTTTTCAGGTATGTTGTTTATAGTTCTTTTTTTTGGGGGGGGGGGGGGGCGGGGGGGGGGGTCATACTTTTGATATATTGTTGTCGTAAAAAACTATGCTTAAATGTAGATACATGTATACCTATTTACTGTTTTTCTGAAGGGCAAATAAATCGCTTCTGGACAAGGAGCTTCGCCTTTTATATTTATCGTACAGTAGACATGCATTTCAAGCGTGGGGAAATATGCAATTCAGACCCGTCATTAGCACTCTTCTTGTATCTTAACATATACACATGTATGTGTATTAACCCCAGATTATCCCAAATATTTTCATTTAACATACTAATTCGTTTTTGCCTGAAGATGAGTTACTCTATATGATCAATAAATAAATAAATTATGAATGTTATCTGTGGACCAAATTGATAGCATATTCTAACCCCCCCACCCCCCCCCACCCCCCAAAGAAAGTCAAGGGGCGGGACTGATGCTTCACAGATTTCCCTTTTTATAATAAAAAAAAAGTTGATATTATTTAGAAATTTTCCATGTCATAAATCTGTTTCTTCTTTTTTGATGGAGAGGCTTTCATTGTTGGAAATGATCTTTTTGAATTTTTGTGATGTAAGTAAACTACATACTGAGGGGAGGGTCTTTGACCCGAAACACCTGTACTCCGAAGATATAAAACAGCTTAATCCATTGTACATGTGTACTGATGATTTTTTTTTCTAGGACTGATGAAGCCACAGTAAAATAAATCTCTTGTGGAAATCTTCAAGTTATAAAGGAATTAACCCAACATAGATTTATAAATATCTACAAGTAAATAAAAAGGTATTTCCATGCAGTGTCTGGGAAGACAGCAGTATAAAAATACATGAAAACAACACCAAGCATGCATTGAATTTATTTTCGACTTCTCAATTACTCCGCTTGACGTTATTTTTAAAATTTGCTGAATTTGAAGCCTTTTTTGGAGGAAAATTTTCTCATTGTCTTCACTGAAATTAAATTATAATGAATAGAGCTTATTTCAACCTATGTTATCCGATATAGCATAACTTTGGACACTTAAACTTTTCTATAAACCGCTTAGCGGTTTATAATTCTTAAACTGCCCCAAGTTATGTTATATCGGATAACATAATTTGAAATAAGCTTTATTCCTTAAAGATTATTCGAATATTCGAAACAATAAACTTGTGTTGTATTATATTTCATATATCTCTAAGCTACTGCTATAAGTACTCGTTTAATGCCGTTATTTTAGATTTAAATTTATATAGAATTTGGAAATGTATAGTAACTAAATTGTCTTAATAAAATAATAGATTTATTATCATTTGAAAATAAAACTAGAGGTACTGTGAGCAATGAGCTCCCTAAATGATACCCCCTGCTTCCCATATGAATAAAATGGCAGTGTCCATGTTTTGCTCTGGGAAATCCAAATATATGTCAGATCAAAAAGTAAAATAGGAGGTCACAATGGCAATATGTAATAAAGATTCTTCAAAAGTTTCATTAAATTTCCTTCAGTGGTATGAGAGGATTTGCGGATAAAAGATGGGTACACCAAAACGTAAAAGACGCACGGACAGACGTACAGACGGACGGACAGATGGCTGGATGGACTGAAATACCGATAACTATATACCCTCCCGCTTTTCAAGCGGTGGTATAAAAAAGCCAAAGAACTTAAAAAAGCAATTATTTTCAAGTAATTGCATACACACGTGTTTCACGTCACGGGCGCTTTCTTGTCAGTTTACATACAAGAATTTGTGGGAAACCTTTTTTTAGATGATAAAATAGCAAATAAAATAAAAAATTCGTTTCAAAATCAGATGGAAAGTTCTGAGTTTGTTGTCGATTATTGCATTTACTCACATTTACTCACTGACTAACATTTTGCATTTTATAAGCAATTTACATGTTATCATTATCAACAACAAACTGAACTTTTAGAATTTTTATAGCAGAGAAAATAGTTCGAAATGTATATGTTAATGAATTAATAATTACTCAGCCAATTTTGCATCGTACATGTAACGTGTGATAGTTCTTGCCATATGTTACACAATCGTGTTTTCCAACCACACGTCTCATGTATATGGTACAACGTAAGGATAACGTGCATTTGACAAAATGCGTTTTTCATAACGTGCGTTTAACGTGTAGGTTGAATAAACGTAAGTGTTATATACGTTTAACGTATGCTCTACAGGCAGGTGCCGTCAATGGAAAGAAGTCTGACGTCTGACCTCTGAATGTGTTCGAAGCTAGGCTTGGATAACGGCCAGGAAAACATAAAACATAACATTAGTTATTTAATTACTAAATCTGTTCGACTCTGTTTTACATGTAAACTAATTGTTGTTTTTAGTTTATGACATAAACTGGACCAAGTATAACTTAATTTATTTATTTTAAAAATTCAATTTTGCGAGTTTTAATCTAACATTTATCTATTATAGCTCTCTTTCTAGGTATGAAATTTTTCAAACTCATATGTCAGTTTTAAAGATATGTATGCCGTGTTAAACAGTATTTTTGCACAGCTGAAACCGAACAAAAATTTCTGGAGTATGATAAGCTACCAAAAATGAAACATTCTTGCAAATTCGACGAAATTTTATTCGGTTTTAACAAAGTACTGGTCAGGAAAAGAACACGATATTCTCATGCATATTTATAAAGGACTGACGTTTATCCTGGATCTGCGCATGTGCGCGGGAAAAGCATCGCGAGAATCATCAGGTCGAGGAAAATATTTTTTGTGACGTCTGTTCAGTGAGGGACACAAATAGACCAATCAGCTCAGTGAACTGCATTTAATGCATTTATGGGTTACTACATAAAATACTACATGTGTTTTTCAAAAAAGCTAGTTTTTTATATCGCTCTCAGAAAGACTTGATGCATTATGTACATTATTATCTACTAATCCCATGCTCATATTTGCATACAAGTTATTAACAATTATGAAAATTAAAGTTTTCCCCACTCCATTGTACAGGTCCGTTGTTTAGAGTTTCCCCGTGCTGTACTGCTAGTGGACGTTTGCGAAGACACTGACTTTTACAGTTGACGGCTTACTTTTACAACAGGAAAATATACGGGAGCTCTTTTGTGAAAAAATATTGATTTTAATATTTAACAAAAAGATAATAACGGGCTATTTCAAAGATCATATTACGTTGTCTAGGACGAAAACTGCAATATTCCTACCCTCAACACCCTCCCTTCAAGTCTTGACTAACTTCTGCCGAGTTTTCCTACCGAAATGTGTCTTCTTCTTTATTCAGTTATTTCATTTCTAAAGTTATTTAAATTAAAAGGATATATTTAATTCTCGTGAATAAAGTTTCGAAAATAAATTTTATTTTACCATCAATTATAATTTTTGTTTGGTAAATTATTTCTAAGCCCCGAATAAAATAACTTTCACCTCTTGAGATGTTTTCTATTTTCTTTTTTCAATTCCGTACCTCCGTACATGACGCAGGTTTAAATGTCCAAGTAAGCTGTCGAATGTAAGAGTAAGTCTCTTCATAAAACTCCATTGGACATTTTCGGTTGGGTGAACATTTATGGATCTTCAGTATGGAGCGCATTATGCGCAAAAGATATTTTATGTCAAATACAATGTATGGAAAGTAATTTAAACTGCTATGTTTTCACCCTGAATGGGATATCGTCAATTATCCCTTTTAGAATTTTTAATATGAACTACATAACATATGTAGATGAAACGTACATACCATAAATCTTGCCTTCTCAGAAATATAGTTTGGCTAATAAAATAAAATTGGTCAAGGAATTCCAGGCCTCTAAAAACTATTCCAGTTTGGAGGCACAACCAAGCATTTCAATGAACACCATTAAGAAAAATTAATTCAGGTAGGTAGCATCGGATTTTTTTTAAAGTGGGAGGGGGGATAGAACAGTTAGAATAAAAATCAACTAGCTCAAAGAAATCTGACAAGTGAAATAGGTTCCAATATCTTTCACTACTAAATTTTATTCATTTACTACATTTACTGCCCAACTCCAAATTTCACTTTCGAATTAGCCCGAGCCAATGCTGATAACCTACTTGCAAGATTTTTTATATTATTTTCAAGGGGTCAGAAATACTGTGGTTCATATGTAAAGAATATAATTATATTATTTAGTAGTATTCTGGTTTTGGCATTCGGTATATTGTGCAGATTTATACATGATATTCTGTGGAAAACTTTTTGTTGTTTTGAATGTATCTAATAACCATTTTGATTGTTCAAATTATATCATTTGTTTGTGTTGGTTATTTCATTTTGGCGCAACATGGTTTCCACACTTCTTTATCCATAGTCGCTGACAGCTGTAGAAGTTCACCCAACCGAAAATGTCCATTGAAAGACAATTGCACGTGATTATTCCTCGGTACAAAAAGCACAACTCTAAGGTGCTCTCAAAATTGACAATCCCTAACTCACGTATTTGTAGTAAAAACGTAGTAGACCATCATGCTTTTCGGTTCATTGACGAGGTTGGACAATTGTTTGCTGTAAACATGCGAGACAACCTGATCATGAATATTTCAATAAGAGGCGGTTTTTTATCCGACACGGAGAGAAAATAATTTTTACCAAATAATATTTCATAACTTTTAAAAGTGATGGAGTGGAATTGTCTTATTTGCAGAAAGTATATAACTTATATAACTTGATGAGACACCACAGATATCTATTACTTTTCAAATAAAACACTTATACGGCATATATAGCTTTAAATAGTTTGGTTTGTTTATTTAAAGACCTGGTTTCCAAACGCTATTGTTATATGTATTGAAAAGTTCCGACTTCCATTTTGATTGAGGAAACAGTTGTCTAAGAAATATAAAGAGAAAATTAAAGTATTTAACCCCAACATATAATTACACAATACATATAATAAATCAGAGCAAAAACAGACCTTTTAAACATCGGAGGAGGGATAAGATGCCATGTAGGATTGAGTATCGACCGGTCATTTCCGCCGTGTATTCCTTGTCATGATCGGGAAATAACATAAAAAGAAAATGTCAGCAAGCATTTGACTTAATAATTGACTGTATTTGCTGACAAGTTCATTGTTTCGACCTGATCGAACGATTATTTAATATCTTTTTATAAATAATCTTTTGGCAAATTATCAACGTATCAAGCTTAAGTTTTCAACATTTCTTAAACTGTTTTTGTTTTATGGTCCTTATAAATTTTGTAAGCACAGACTATATAGCATAAATTTTATCACATCAATCCACGAACTTTCTGATAACAGAATACATTTTAAATGGCAGACTTTAGACATTAAAGAGATTTACATATTATAAGCATTTCCGAATAATCAAAATCAACTTATCCGATTTTAATATCATATGTCATTTTAAATCTTAAATATGTTTGGAAATTTTTTTTTAATGCAAATTTAATCATCTGTAATAGAACAGAGGATGGATCCTGCTATAAACGCAGGTATAAATTTCTCCAGATAAGATAATCTGTGCAAATATCATATTTGTCCCAACAAGTATCTAAATCGTCGAAAGAAAAATTACAAGGATATTGAATTTGTATTGATGAATCTTGCAATAATTGGCCGTACAAATGCACGAGCTTGCGTGTGTATTTGTACAGTCAACTTTTGCCAATTTTCACAAATACAAGTTCAATAAATCTTTTATTATGTAGCTTAAACATCGACTAATTTAAATAATTTCAAACCAAAAACCTCAAATAAATAAGAATTTTCAGTATCGGTATTTAGATTCACGTCTGTCCTGCAAGTGTTTAATCTCGCATCATTTAAATGACCCTGCCTAGCGTTATGATCTACTTATTGAGCTATTATTGAGGCTAGTACGTACTAAATTATGAATTAACAAATTTAATTTTGCGTGAAAATAAACACTTCTACTTCTTACCTAGAAGCTACTATCTATTATAAATCTGCCTCCGAGACGTTCATCAGACGACATTTATTGTTTACAACGGGGCGTTTGATATTGAACGCCCGTATTTTGAATGCTTCATGCTTACATACTCATATATGTTATGTAATAGTAAGATCATATGAAGAGACATCTTCGTCATGAAGAATGGGAGGAGCGAAGCGGAGCCCATTCTCCGTGACGAAGATTTCTCTTCATATGATCTTACTGACTTAGAACAGAACCTCAGCCAATCAAATGCATGGATTAAAAACAAACTCCTCCCACGGCTGTGTCATACACAAGGCTCAACTTGACCGCTCGTTGTACATATCGAGCACACAATCAATATCGAACACACGCGGTTTCAGGTTAGCACGGGATTATATGAAATACTTTGATTCACTGAAAGGGGGAAGGGGGGCTAAACCAACAAAAAAGAAAACTAAACCCTAATTTTTAATGCCTATATTTTATGTATATATTTGCAAGAAAAGTGGGGGGCTAATAAGCCCAGCCCTCAACCCCCCCCCCCCCCCCGGTTCCGACGCCTATGAATACCCATGTAACAAGAATCGTAATTTCTACATTTTCGAAAAATGATTGTGTTAAGATGACAAGGCCCTAGTCAGAAGGAGTGGGTATGGCTGTCTTATATCAAATAAAAAAATGATGAAAATTGTGATTAAATCTGTCTTCAAAGACAAGATTCGTCTCTGATATACATGACGATGGCTGTATTTTTTGTATGTACCAAAATGTGAAAAAAAATATTCAAAAAGGCGACAAAAGATTACAGTGGGGAAAAATGTAGCAAGGCCTAGAAAGTTCAATAAAAAACTAAGATATTGAACTCTAAAATATTCTGGATTTTTTGTAGTTCTGTTATTAATAGACTATGTGTTAATTATATAATAGATTATCTTATTCTTTTAAACGATTTTTTAATTCCTTTAAGCGGTGCCGTGAGTGCTATAAACATTTCTATAGATCTAGCGTTGTCGTATTATACAAGTACAAGTAATATGCCATTATATATTACGTAAACGAATTAGTTTAAATTTACCTAGTATGGGTGCATGAAGCATTTAAATGCATTGAACATTGTCCCTCAGACATGTTTATACCTGTACTGTTTTGGTTGACCGGTGCTCTAAGAAAATTAAATAACCATTTATTATTTCATGCATGTACTAGCCAATAATTGTCGTAGAAATCGCACAATATGTAGATCAACACGTTATTAATTTCAATTAATTTAAAAGTAATATGATTAGCAGTGATCCATCTCAAAACTCTATTATGAACAATACATATATGTAAGGAGAGAGTATTAAACATGGACATCTGGAAATTTCGGAAGTGGTAATTAGGTACCAAGGAGGAGTAAGAATGCCCTGTTGACCTGTCACACCCACGTGCGTTTTGATCAGGTTGATGCCAGTATAATATAGAAATGAACATCGTAGAAACTGGACAATTTCTTTTTTAAAATGTTATTACTTATCATATATTTTTAAATGTATGAAAATATATATCAATCAAGGCATACTTATTTTTGTTTGTAACATCTTTCTTTAAAGAGTAGAGTGTACAAACTTACGAAAGAAATGTCGATGCCGGCTACTTCCTTCTTGTAAAACAAAATCAACAGTGTAATATCACACACGTCTACTTTCGATATGGTACCTTTACGATAGATTAACGTATTAGAGATAAAGAAATGCAGTAAAAAGTATGAAACGTGAACAGGGTAAACAAGTGAATTTTGCATTGAAGCAAACTGAACTTTCTTAACAACTTCTTCAACATGTGGAGACATAGTTGAATTTTAATGTCACATATAATGAGTCAAAATCATGTTTCTTTTAAAATTTCAATATTAAAAAGTAAAAGAATGTTAAAAATTAAAACTATTTAGAATATGCATGTATATCTAAGTTGATTCGATAAGCATGAGCATGATCTACGTATGAACAATTTCTAAAACGTGGTAAATTATTGACAAAGAAGTTGATGAAACAAAAATTTCTGCTGTCTCTTTTAAAGTCAACATTTCGTAAGTTCTGTGGTTAATACAATGACCTTGAAAGCAAATAGAATTTATCATTGAGTCAAATTCTAACTGACGTTTTTTCATGCTTTTTGTTAGTCCATTATTTATACACAGAATTGACGTTTGGTTTCCCTGCTATTTCCCGAATATGACAAGGAGCACACCGCGGGTGTGACCGGTCGGCAGGGGATGTTTACTTCTCAATGGCACCAGATTCCACCTAAAATGTTTCCGAGGTGTTTGCTCTGTTTTAATTTGTATTGTTTTATGGACCTTTCATCTTGAATACTATTCGTTATCTCCATATGTTTCCTTAAAATTTTAAAGTAAGCACAATGTAATATGTAAAAAAATATATTTGTTTTGTTCATGTGTGAAGTTCATTACATTCGACGAATCAGTGATTCAATTTTACCGAATTCAATTACTTCATTTTAAACAGGTCGGAGAGAATACTCGAAATCGCGTATTATCCGTAAATCGGGTATAATACTCGATATTAGAATATCGTTGAATCCGCGAAATCGGGTATAGGAGGTGTAATCACCTAATAAAACTTAAATAATGGGATGGCGCATGTTGCCGAGTTAACTTTCATCTAGATACACATGTTTTCTAAAGGTATCACTAGCCAAGTAAGAATTTGGGCCTCAAGATTAATGCGCTCGGGACAACAAATACCCGTGGAGCTCAGTACATTTCATGATCTGCACACAAAAAGGCGTTCGATTTGCTTTATATTTCCCCTTATGTTGAAAGTATATGCATCTTCCTAATGTTCAGTCCCAACACAACAGAATTGTAAAGTATCAGAATTCGAAAATTTATAATAATTCCACATCAACACGACAAACATGAACTATTTGTAAATAAATCAAATTATACGGAAACACATTTCACAGACAAGATATGATGCCATGTATAAACAAGGTAATGTCTATCGTATCTAATTATGCGTCATTAATTACTTTCACATTCATCTTGTGCATAAAATCAAATTTATTTATGAATGTTTAAATAATGTAATGATAAAAATGTCTAAACTTTCGGCTAAAAGAACCCTCTTTCTCTTTTTTTGAAAACCTTTTCTTTTTTATTTATCACTGATTCATACATATTTGCAGAATATGTCTTCAACATTTTAGCAGAGACAGTGATAGTTTCAGGAATACAGCTTATAAGAGAACATAACTGTTGATTGTTTAATTTCGCTAAGTCATCAATATTTTACCATTTCTTGGCGACTTCAAAAAAGGGAGGGGGGGGGGGGCTAAAGGCTTCTTGACCACCTCTGACAAAACAAACTCGACTGTGTTCTACATGCGTCCAAGAGACCTCTCTTTGAATGTCACGGTCGGTTAAACTCGGTCATATATTTTTAATTGTAGGGAAGATTTATTCGTCAATAAAAATCATTTACATTGTAGGTAAACAAAAAGCAGCCTGTTATTTTTAAACACAATATAAGATTACAAGTAACTAGAATTCATGTTTATTTTTTAAACACATTTTTTTTTCATTTTAGATGAGTATTAGGAAAAGTTATTGCCATGAGTTATACGTATCATAGATAAAATAACTAAAAGAAAACTGTGACATATTGTCTAGAACCAATCAGATAGTGCGTTGTATTAGCATATTATAATGAGGTATAAGATAGCGATATAAAAAAATATAGAAGGTAAAGAGGTAAAATTTACCCTGTCTATCAAAAAGTTTAATAAAGAAAGGAAGTGGCCACGATTTTTATGAAATTTTAATGTCCGATGAGGAATTATATTCCCAAAAAGTACCCGTAAGACGAGAGTTACCAAGGCAATTGAACACTCCATTACTTCAGTTTGTTCAGTAACATGCTTATAAACGTAAAAACTATAAGAAATGTGAAAACTTGACTATGTAATTCATATTTCAATATGACTTTACATCGCTCTTTATTGAGAAATTCAATGTATTTTCAGCTCATGAAAAGATGTACACATTTGATTTTTATTTATACCCCCCCCCCCCCAAAAAAAAGAGAAAATCCTGTTCATATGACTTCTCGCTCTCAACTTTCACACAAAATGAATAAAATAAAGGTAAAATAGCATATCTTGTATCAATTAAAATGCAACCAAAAAATTTACGGTGTCTTTGAATAAAAATTTCATGCTAAATTGACATAAAAAAGATACTCACCTTCAATTAGCTATTTTCAAAATGTTTTTCCGTGGGTATTTATTTAATCTTATTTTATTCTCTTCAATATAATATCGTTGGTATTCTATTATGGCAGAGATATACAATTATGACTCGCTTATACTGTACTCTCTAACTGTTAGGAATAATATATATTTCACGTGAAAGGGACGCCATACATTTTTCAGTAAAAATACATAACACGGCATTAGTCGTTTAATTTCTTTAAAATTTCACGTTTTGTGAATAGTACACAAATAAGAAAATTAAGTATATGGAATACTTTAATGGGAAATAAAGACAAACGAAGTGTAGTTATTTGTTTTTAGAAATTATATTAAAAAATAATAACGCCTTTGTGTCCTCTTTGTTACCCCAGCAGTGTTTGTCGTGTGATTTTAAACTTATTTGACAACCGTATGAATTAGGTTTAATAAAAATAAATCCACAAGATACTGATGTACAAGTAACAGTTACTGGCATAATGCGCCGTTGCTTTATTCTTTAGTTTTTATAGAAAGTTGCACGGAATACCCGATTTCGCAGATTCAACGATACACTAATATCGAGTATTATACGCGATTTCACGGATAATACCCGATTTCGAGTATTCTCTCCGACCTGTTAAATCAACATGTTTTGTACCTATGGGTCACACTTGATGGCAATGTAACGTCGACAGAATAAGAATTTAAATAAAAAAAGCTTATGCATTTTATATGGTATAATTCAATACCCACTCGTATGTTTAGCGTAAACTTGTAAAGAGCATTTTATGTTCTATTGTTCTATTAATCTTTTTAGGTCACCTAAGTCACTCAGATGACCTATTGCTATCCGTTTTTGTATGTCAGCTAAAGCTGATTTTAATTCATAGTGCGCATTATTTTTATCCCTGTTGTATATTCCATTCAAATACTAGTATTTTGTCTTTTTCAAGAAACAGTCTCAAGAAAATTGGTCACTTTTCATTAAAATAGACTTAAATGTATACACACCTTTTATCAGGTACTTGCATGTTTTAAATGTCAAAATTATTTTTTATTGATAATTTATGTATGCAAGTACATAGAAATTTGTAATATACATGCATAAGATAATACCAGCAAAATCAGGTGTCCCTCATTTATGAGGTCCAAAGATTTTTTTTAAGCTTTTTCTTTGGTTCAGTTGCGTCCCATCTCTTATTGTATATTATTATACCTTCATGTTAAATACTAAAATCTGATTGGCTTAGACGCAGTTAACAATCCGTTCGATTACCTTGAGCCTTAGCAACACACGTGACAACGGGTAACACAAGGGTAATGCCACTTGCGTGGAAATTATGCGCGTACGGTTCACCGTAGAATTCTCAAAACGTCAGATGCGCGTTTGATCGAACCGGAATTAACTTGACGTCAATAAAAGCTTGCGTCCGATATAGCTTACTTGAAAACAACAAACGACAGACGATACATGCTTGCGAGTGTAGGAAATATGCTTGCGAGCAAGAAATAACGAAACTTTATATGATAAATGACTCTAATTCGAGTATCAAACAAACAATAAAGAGACTAGTGAACCGGTGAGTGTGAAAGCTTTCTATACATGAACGTAAAGACGATCGACGGTTTTTTTTTTGCGACCTAAATAAATAATACATTCAGTATAATAAAATAAATGGTGCCTGTTTTTGAGGGTAACATTTGAAATTGACACCCCTCGGAAAACCATTGTCAACCACCGCTGACGCGTCGGTTGACAATGGTTTTCCTTGGGGTGTCAATTTCAAATGTTACCCTCAAAAACAGGCACCATTTATATATTACTTGCTACGTGTAGTAATTAATGTTTATTCAATACATACTAAATAAAACATCATTTTTTATTAAAGGATCACTTCATTATAAATAGGGATCTAACCTATAGGACCGGGCTTGGTTTTTTCTCTACAAAAAGCTTGTCCATTTTCGTTCCGATTAATGACATTAGGCTGAGTACATTTAAACATTTGTTTTTTACTAAATCTTTATATCAGTGAGCAGAGGTAGAAGAAACATTTTTATTGATTTTCTGAGTTTGTTATCTCCAAATGTAATAATTGATATTTGTCTTTACTTCGCATTGTGCATTATGGTAATGTCTACTGTCTGTTAAATTCGATTTGTTATGTCTAGGCTATTTATCCGTGGATATAATAAAACGTGTCATTAATGTGTGCAAATAATATAACCCTAAATGAGATCCAAGGGAGTACAGTTATTGATATATGTACATGTAGCCAAAATCAATGTGATTAAATTCTAAGGAATATATACAATTGAATTTTGTCGCAGCTCAAGGCTGCCAAGAATACCTGTATCAAATAACACAAAGTGAGTTATTCTTGTCCTCGGAGAAAGTGTGCTTATACTGAGGTTTGTTCCGCGTATCTGACAACTGTATTCTTCCAAAGAATATATTGCGGGATGAGGGCATGGTATTTGAATATTTTTCTTTGTGAATTTTTTATAGTTCTTAATTATAATTAGAACTTCAGACCTGTTCTTACATGGAATAACACTTTTGAAATATATTTCACGAAACAGGCACGTAATATGAAGTAGCCTTCCAACTTTTTGTTGCAGAATAGTTAAATCGTAGTTATATTTGCTAATGTGTTAATAAAATTTGGTTGAAAAACTCTGTTGTAACCTTCTTCAACCATCTCATTTTTTGGTCAAATGCTTTCAGGTATGTTGTTTATAGTTCTTTTTTTTTGGGGGGGGGGGGGGGGGGGGGGTCATACTTTTGATATATTGTTGTCGTAAAAAACTATGCTTAAATGTAGATACATGTATACCTATTTACTGTTTTTCTGAAGGGGCAAATAAATCGCTTCTGGACAAGGAGCTTCGCCTTTTATATTTATCGTACAGTAGACATGCATTTCAAGCGTGGGGAAATATGCAATTCAGACCCGTCATTAGCACTCTTCTTGTATCTTAACATATACACATGTATGTGTATTAACCCCAGATTATCCCAAATATTTTCATTTAACATACTAATTCGTTTTTGCCTGAAGATGAGTTACTCTATATGATCAATAAATAAATAAATTATGAATGTTATCTGTGGACCAAATTGATAGCATATTCTAACCCCCCCCCCACCCCCCACCCCCCAAAGAAAGTCAAGGGGCGGGACTGATGCTTCACAGATTTCCCTTTTTCTAATAAAAAAAAAGTTGATATTATTTAGAAATTTTCCATGTCATAAATCTGTTTCTTCTTTTTTGATGGAGAGGCTTTCATTGTTGGAAATGATCTTTTTGAATTTTTGTGATGTAAGTAAACTACATACTGAGGGGAGGGTCTTGACCCGAAACACCTGTACTCCGAAGATATAAAACAGCTTAATCCATTGTACATGTGTACTGATGATTTTTTTTCTAGGACTGATGAAGCCACAGTAAAATAAATCTCTTGTGGAAACTTCAAGTTATAAAGGAATTAACCCAACATAGATTTATAAATATCTACAAGTAAATAAAAAGGTATTTCCATGCAGTGTCTGGGAAGACAGCAGTATAAAAATACATGAAAACAACACCAAGCATGCATTGAATTTATTTTCGACTTCTCAATTACTCCGCTTGACGTTATTTTTAAAATTTGCTGAATTTGAAGCCTTTTTTGGAGGAAAATTTTCTCATTGTCTTCACTGAAATTAAATTATAATGAATAGAGCTTATTTCAACCTATGTTATCCGATATAGCATAACTTTGGACACTTAAACTTTTCTATAAACCGCTTAGCGGTTTATAATGCGTAAACTGCCCCAAGTTATGTTATATCGGATAACATAATTTGAAATAAACTTTATTCCTTAAAGATTATTCGAATATTCGAAACAATAAACTTGTGTTGTATTATATTTCATATATCTCTAAGCTACTGCTATAAGTACTCGTTTAATGCCGTTATTTTAGATTTAAATTTATATAGAATTTGGAAATGTATCGTAACTAAATTGTCTTAATAAAATAATAGATTTATTATCATTTGAAAATAAAACTAGAGGTACTGTGAGCAATGAGCTCCCTAAATGATACCCCCTGCTTCCCATATGAATAAAATGGCAGTGTCCATGTTTTGCTCTGGGAAATCCAAAATATATGTCAGATCAAAAAGTAAAATAGGAGGTCACAATGGCAATATGTAATAAAGATTCTTCAAAAGTTTCATTAAATTTCCTTCAGTGGTATGAGAGGATTTGCGGATAAAAGATGGGTACACCAAAACGTAAAAGACGCACGGACAGACGTACAGACGGACGGACAGATGGCTGGATGGACTGAAATACCGATAACTATATACCCTCCCGCTTTTCAAGCGGTGGTATAAAAAAGCCAAAGAACTTAAAAAAGCAATTATTTTCAAGTAATTGCATACACACGTGTTTCACGTCACGGGCGCTTTCTTGTCAGTTTACATACAAGAATTTGTGGGAAACCTTTTTTCAGATGATAAAATAGCAAATAAAATAGAAAATTCGTTTCAAAATCAGATGGAAAGTTCTGAGTTTGTTGTCGATTATTGCATTTACTCACATTTACTCACTGACTAACATTTTGCATTTTATAAGCAATTTACATGTTATCATTATCATCAACAAACTGGACTTTTAGAATTTTTATAGCAGAGAAAATAGTTCGAAATGTATATGTTAATGAATTAATAATTACTCAGCCAATTTTGCATCGTACATGTAACGTGTGATAGTTCTTGCCATATGTTACACAATCGTGTTTTCCAACCACACGTCTCATGTATATGGTACAACCTAAGGATAACGTGCATTTGACAAAATGCGTTTTTCATAACGTGCGTTTAACGTGTAGGTTGAATAAACGTAAGTGTTATATACGTTTAACGTATGCTCTACAGGCAGGTGTCGTCAATGGAAAGAAGTCTGACGTCTGACCTCTGAATGTGTTTGAAGCTAGGCTTGGATAACGGCCAGGAAACATAAAACATAACATTAGTTATTTAATTACTAAATCTGTTCGACTCTGTTTTACATGTAAACTAATTGTTGTTTTTAGTTTATGACATAAACTGGACCAAGTATAACTTAATTTATTTATTTTAAAAATTCAATTTTGCGAGTTTTAATCTAACATTTATCTATTATAGCTCTCTTTCTAGGTATGAAATTTTTCAAACTCATATGTCAGTTTTAAAGATATGTATGCCGTGTTAAACAGTATTTTTGCACAGCTGAAACCGAACAAAAATTTCTGGAGTATGATAAGCTCCCAAAAATGAAACATTCTTGCAAATTCGACGAAATTTTATTCGGTTTTAACAAAGTACTGGTCAGGAAAAGAACACGATATTCTCATGCATATTTATAAAGGACTGACGTTTATCCTGGATCTGCGCATGTGCGCGGGAAAAGCATCGCGAGAATCATCAGGTCGAGGAAAATATTTTTTGTGACGTCTGTTCAGTGAGGGACACAAATAGACCAATCAGCTCAATGAACTGCATTTAATGCATTTATGGGTTACTACATAAAATACTACATGTGTTTTTCAAAAAAGCTAGTTTTTTATATCGCTCTCAGAAAGACTTGATGCATTATGTACATTATTATCTACTAATCCCATGCTCATATTTGCATACAAGTTATTAACAATTATGAAAATTAAAGTTTTCCCCACTCCATTGTACAGGTCCGTTGTTTAGAGTTTCCCCGTGCTGTACTGCTAGTGGACGTTTGCGAAGACACTGACTTTTACAGTTGACGGCTTACTTTTACAACAGGAAAATATACGGGAGCTCTTTTGTGAAAAAATATTGATTTTAATATTTAACAAAAAGATAATAACGGGCTATTTCAAATATCATATTACGTTGTCTAGGACGAAAACTGCAATATTCCTACCCTCAACACCCTCCCTTCAAGTCTTGACTAACTTCTGCCGAGTTTTCCTACCGAAATGTGTCTTCTTCTTTATTCAGTTATTTCATTTCTAAAGTTATTTAAATTAAAAGGATATATTTAATTCTCGTGAATAAAGTTTCGAAAATAAATTTTATTTTACCATCAATTATAATTTTTGTTTGGTAAATTATTTCTAAGCCCCGAATAAAATAACTTTCACCTCTTGAGATGTTTTCTATTTTCTTTTTTCAATTCCGTACCTCCGTACATGACGCAGGTTTAAATGTCCAAGTAAGCTGTCGAATGTAAAAGTAAGTCTCTTCATAAAACTCCATTGGACATTTTCGGTTGGGTGAACATTTATGGATCTTCAGTATGGAGCGCATTATGCGCAAAAGATATTTTATGTCAAATACAATGTATGGAAAGTAATTTAAACTGCTATGTTTTCACCCTGAATGGGATATCGTCAATTATCCCTTTTAGAATTTTTAATATGAACTACATAACATATGTAGATGAAACGTACATACCATAAATCTTGCCTTCTCAGAAATATAGTTTGGCTAATAAAATAAAATTGGTCAAGGAATTCCAGGCCTCTAAAAACTATTCCAGTTTGGAGGCACAACCAAGCATTTCAATGAACACCATTAAGAAAAATTAATTCAGGTAGGTAGCATCGGATTTTTTTTAAAGTGGGAGGGGGGATAGAACAGTTAGAATAAAAATCAACTAGCTCAAAGAAATCTGACAAGTGAAATAGGTTCCAATATCTTTCACTACTAAATTTTATTCATTTACTACATTTACTGCCCAACTCCAAATTTCACTTTCTAATTAGCCCGAGCCAATGCTGATAACCTACTTGCAAGATTTTTTATATTATTTTCAAGGGGTCAGAAATACTGTGGTTCATATGTAAAGAATATAATTATATTATTTAGTAGTATTCTGGTTTTGGCATTCGGTATATTGTGCAGATTTATACATGATATTCTGTGGAAAACTTTTTGTTGTTTTGAATGTATCTAATAACCATTTTGATTGTTCAAATTATATCATTTGTTTGTGTTGGTTATTTCATTTTGGCGCAACATGGTTTCCACACTTCTTTATCCATAGTCGCTGACAGCTGTAGAAGTTCACCCAACCGAAAATGTCCATTGAAAGACAATTGCACGTGATTATTCCTCGGTACAAAAAGCACAACTCTAAGGTGCTCTCAAAATTGACAATCCCTAACTCACGTATTTGTAGTAAAAACGTAGTAGACCATCATGCTTTTCGGTTCATTGACGAGATTGGACAATTGTTTGCTGTAAACATGCGAGACAACCTGATCATGAATATTTCAATAAGAGGCGGTTTTTTATCCGACACGGAGAGAAAATAATTTTTACCAAATAATATTTCATAACTTTTAAAAGTGATGGAGTGGAATTGTCTTATTTGCAGAAAGTATATAACTTATATAACTTGATGAGACACCACAGATATCTATTACTTTTCAAATAAAACACTTATACGGCATATATAGCTTTAAATAGTTTGGTTTGTTTATTTAAAGACCTGGTTTCCAAACGCTATTGTTATATGTATTGAAAAGTTCCGACTTCCATTTTGATTGAGGAAACAGTTGTCTAAGAAATATAAAGAGAAAACTAGAGCAAAGCTCGTTGCAAAGCAACGAGTAGGTCTTCCGTCCTGTTTTGACCGGAAGTGACGTCAACAAATGAAAGCAAATGAGCTAAGTGGTCTCCATTGACTTTATAATTTTGATTTTGTATTTAAACCTTCAAAAATAAGCTATTTTTGGCTACTTCCGGTCACTTCCGGTTTGACCGGAAGTGATGTCAACGGACAGAAAATGAAGTTTTATGCTTCCAGATACATATGTTACACAAAAATATGTCAAGAACGGCAAAAATATGCATATTCTGACGACTTCCGGTATGACCGGAAGTGACGTCGCCGGACGCATTTTGACGGCTTCAACAGATTAAACTTGACATTTTGAACAACTTTGCTTTTAAGACGTATAACAAATTCTCAATACTTTTTGAGATATAAATGAAAAATTTTCGGCCCCTCTAGGCCCTTTATTTTAGGGGCCAGCCCTTTTTACGAGATATCATTTGAAAGATCATGTAATTCTACACTTCTTTTGTTCTATATGTCTTAACAAAATATTTGTATGTGAAAAGATATCGAAGAAAAGGTGTTAGAAATTTTAAAATTCTCGACATGCCCATTTTTGGACCATACAGAGCGTCGGCGTGCAGCACTTCCGGTAAAAATGAAATGCGTATGTCACATCTACAGACTTTGCTCTATCATTGCTCAAAAAACTCAAGTTTCTATCTTAAGCCGTTTTTGAGAAAACTCGCGGACAAACTGACCCCCTGAAAATCACTAAATCGCAAAAATCTCAATACCGGAAGTGACGTCATCAAAACAAAAAAATATATATCAGCTTTGTTTGATGCTTTATCAGTCCTGAAAGTTTCATGAAAATCGAGCGAGCCGTTTCTGAGAAATCGTGTACACAAAATCGGTAAGAAAAAAAACAATAAAAATAATAAAAATAGTGGAAAAGAAACCTAAGAATAACAAGAAGGTCTTCCGCTGAAGACGGAAGACCTTAATTAAAGTATTTAACCCCA
>NW_026922061.1:0-1935 GCF_032062105.1 Saccostrea cuccullata | reverse complement strand
GGTCGGAATTTGGTAGGGGGCCCCGCAATGGGGGAAAAAAAAGGTAGAGTCAGTATGGAGGGGTCCGGGGAAATAATCGAAGCCAAATCGGACACAATATTTGTTGAAAATCTCGGCGCGAGGTCAAGGTTATGCACCATGACAAGCTTAAAAGGGCCCAGTCCGGGAAATAAATGGTTGATTTATTAAAAATAAGTTGCCCGGACAGTCAATAGCCCGAGAGGGGGATATTTCCCTACACATGATGTGGTGGCACCGCTGGGGACCGCAGCCCAGGAATTAGTCCTGAGAGCCCGGGGAGTGGGGGTCACTCAAATGTTAGCCCCAAGGCAGCGGAGTCAGTAGGTCCGTATATTCTGAAACGGGTTGGGGAAAGACAGGATCAGCCCGTACACCCCAAGTCGCCGAAAAGACCTAGAGCCACTGGGGGAACTAAAACCAGAAAGTATTGTGTTTGCTTACAGTCTAATCCCAAGGGGATGATGGTGCAGTGCGAAAACTGTGGGACTGGTTTCATCCTGGGTGTGTAGGTATAAGTGAGGATTATCCCAAAAACTGACCTCAATATATCTGCCCCGAATGCAGTCCCGTCGATGTTGGTCGCGACTAGTTTAAAGGATTATGTTCCGCAGGGATGCGGGGTCAGGCAGCTATTTTTAGCGGGTTTAAATATTATTTTTGCTGCTAGGGAAGCAGATCCTTTAATTATTCAGGGATATTTTCCGGTTTTTATGTGATCCTTGATGTTCCTGATTTTTTATATACCATTATGTACCAAGGAGGATCCCTTGTTGAGCAGTTCCATGATTGAGCGTTCGCAGGAGTGTGGACGTGATGTCACGCTAGACATCATGTCTGTCCTGAGCCCGGATGTCCGGATCAGAGCCGACCGGAGATGTCGCCGAGGAACACCTGAAAAAGGACGACCCCGGATGAAAGGTGGACCCAAAGACTCGGACAGAGGCGCCCAGGACCGGAAAAGGACGTGAGATTCTGTGAATTTATATTAACTGTTAATTTCTATTTATTTTATAATTTTTATTATGGACATTAATGCTTAATTACATGAAATATTGATATTGTATTATTATATGCTTGTATGTTGTCGTGTTTATGTTTTATTGATTTTAAATATGTTAGGCCCCGCTAGGATTTAATTGTATGTATTTCGATGTATATTATAGTTTTTCCCCCTTTAAAGGGCTGGAGCCCTTTTTCAAAATGGGGGGGAATGTGGTGGTCCTGGAGGAAGGCAAAATTGCCCGCTACCTCCGATCACTTGGTATACCACAGCACCTGTCGTGACGTATGCCTATCCTCGCTCTCTTTTTTGTTATACGCTGCAGAGTACAGACGTGTCTCGTAGCTCCGTCATTATTGTTATATTATATAGATATTGCGGGCACTAATAAATAGCGGATTATTTTACCATAGTGTTTCCTCTATTCCGCCATCACTAGAGTAACAGTAGTTATTATAGAGAAACGCTATATTGGCGCGGCGTACCAGGGTATTTTAGTTTGACTGCGGGGGAAAACCTTACCTGCACGTGTTAGTGCCCGTCGCCATCTTGGATATTTTTCCAGATGTAAAGCAGCAGTATTTATTTTTTTTTGTATATACGTTTATACTTGGGTTTTGATTAAGGGATTAACCGCTTTATTCATGTAAGTTTGTAATTTTGGTGGTTTGAGGGTACCGGGCGTGATGGACCATGTTTTCAGTTCTTTTGGTAGGGGGGGGGGGACTTTGAGGCCGAGTGGGGACTGGGACGTTCATGTTGGGGAAATGACCAAGCCGGTCGGGAGTACCCCGGGGGGAAAGCAGTCCGCGGAAAGTTCCGCCTCCCGGAAGCGTGAAATTCGTCCGGGTGTGTGATATTAACTGTTAATTTCTATTTATTTTATAATTTTTATTATGGACATTAATGCTTAA